>NW_010960741.1:128675-129222 GCF_000463585.1 Tarenaya hassleriana
TTTTCATGCTCGTTTCGGTCAAATCTCGTTTCCATTCTTCGTATTCTTCACGTATAAGTCTATCCCTATTGGTGTGTGACCTTGTAGGTCCATTCTAAGTGGTAGTGACTTTAGGAACTTTTTCCGAACCACAAGTCATGGTTAGCCTCTAGCAAGACGCCATGACCACCCACGTTGAATTGAGTTAGAGGTGATCTAACCAAGGCAATAACAGCTCGAGTTCTGATCCTTTATCTCACGATATCATGTGTTGAACAAGGGCATGGTTTGAGCCACCCTTCAAGTTCAACCGCTTTCTCGTCTTGGCAAATCGACTAATAAAATAGATGCAACTTCATCTATAGCGTGGCCACGCGTTTTCATAGTCCGACTTCCACGAGAGGGCCCAGCGATATCTCTCCTGTTAAGGAGGTGACAAGTCCCATATTGCATGTCTACTATCTCCATATGATTCGTGAACGTATCTGATCAACGCCATTATAATCATCCGGTTAAAGACGACGTTTGACGCAGTCAAGACACGCCACTCCTCATATCAGGTACTCTA
>NW_010960741.1:130319-132448 GCF_000463585.1 Tarenaya hassleriana
TGTTTGATGGGCAAGATGACAAAATCTCCTTTTACTAGAAAAGGAGAACGGGCTACGGAGTTGCTAGAACTCATACATAGTGATGTGTGCGGTCCTATGAGCTCGCCCGCTAGAGGGGGTTATCTGTATTTCGTTACGTTTACTGATGATTTCAGTAGGTACGGTTATGTCTACTTGATGAGACATAAGTCTGAAACGCTTGAATTGTTCAAGACTTTCAGAAACGAGGTGCAGAACCAACTTGGCAAGACGATCAAGTTGCTTCGATCTGATCGAGGTGGCGAGTATATGAGCCAAGAGTTCACTGACTGTTCATCTTCCAAAACATAAAGGCCATTAAACTGGTAACCCTTACCATAGAATAAATCGCCTCTATAAATGGACAGATATTTGTTCTCAATAACAAATCTGAAACCATCCGAGTCTAAACATGAAATCGATATAATGTTCCTGTTGATGGCAGGTACAAAATAACAATCATGCAACTCCAATACAAGGCCAGAAGGTAAAGTGAGATCGTAAGTCCCGACGGTTAATGCAGCAACTCTTGCTCCATTCTCAACGCGGAGATCTACTTCTCCCTTCACCAATTGTCTACTTCCTCGAAGTCCTTGCACATTTCCACAAATGTGTGAGGCACATCCGGTATCTAATACCCATGATGTAGAAGTAAACAAGTTCGCCTCTATAACGAAGATACCAGAAGTCGAAGCTTCTGTAAGCTTCTTCTTCCTCTAATCTTCCAGGTAGAGTCTGCAATTTCTATACCAATGCCCGATGGCATGACAGAAATAACACTCTTCCTTTTTTGGACTCAGGCTTAGGTTCAATGACAACGCTTGCCACTTTCCTCTTGCCCTTGCCCTTGGAACGTTTCCTTTTGGTGGAACTCTTTCCAACAACTACCATATAATTCTTCCCTCGGCTCCCAGCTTTCTCTTGGAATGACACATTCAACTGATCAACCATCAATGAATTGTCCATGTCATCTAATTGCTCACGCAATTCCGAAGACATCTTTCCAAGCATCAAACTGGACGCGTCCAGATCATCATCCTCATGCTTCCAATAAGCATCAATGATCGATCTAGAAGCCGTGGTCAGAGGCTTATCCTTCATAAGGATAGATCGCATGGTGAGATAAAACAGATTCCTGCAACAGATATGTTCTACAGAAAAAGACAGACAAACAGACAGAAAATATGCAAGTCACTTAGTACACTTACTATCACAGATAATAGATGCAATATGACACGCTCCCACTAAGAAAAACACCCTCAATGAGTTTCTAAGTGAGCTAGGATCCATATTTCACATGCTTTTGAGTCAGCTAGGGCATGACGCTAAAAAAACATGCTATTTAGGTAGACAACACATTGTCAATCACATCCTATGTGATTCCTAGATGAGATGGGATAGTGATACGCTATCACTGCATGTTCCTCATCCCATCCTTACCATCAGGTCCAAGTCCGACTTGATAACCCAATTCAAACTCAACCATATTCGAGCTATGAGAATCACGATTTCTCCATACTGCCTCACCAAGATAATCAGGCACGCTCAGCTAGGGCATGACCCGTAACCATGACGATCGAGGCCTTGACAGTTGCTCTACTAATGGGCGGTAATAGCTTGAGATTTCAAAATTGAGGCTTCATTTGTCTTGAACACCAGGATACCTTGACTGAATTCAAGTCATTCCAGTCAAGTTGTTCTGATCAACTCAGATGAACTACTCTTAGTTCGTTTGAGTCGTCTATATATAGAATCTCTTGGCCAAACAACATTTGTTTGCCTTAGATTCGATACCAGAACCCTCTCAATATCCTAATTCAGATATTTGATTCGAGACAACGATTGCACAATCAAAACTCTGAATTCTGGATTGTCATCAAGCTTGGTCTTAAGTGAGGCTTTGATTCCGATTCTGATAATCGATCCAACACAACAATTGTTCGATCAAAATCTGAATTCTGCAGAATCACGGATTGTCCAAGGTCCAAACCGACCGTCGGTTTAACTTTGGAAAAACCTGAACACTGGAACGGACGGTCCAGAGAAACACGTGGACCGTCCGTTCCAGCAATCCAGAACGGACGGTCTGCCTCTAATGGTCTGTCCGTTCC
>NW_010960741.1:132709-139153 GCF_000463585.1 Tarenaya hassleriana
TTTAGGAAGATCGACCTGACTCATCATAGACCGTACCATATCCAATAAGGTTCGGTTCCTCCTCTCGGAAACGCCATTCCATTGTGGCGTTCCTGGTGGAGTCAGCTGTGAGACAATCCCACAATCTGCCAGATAGTCAGTGAACTCTTGGCTCATATACTCGCCACCTCGATCAGATCGAAGAAACTTGATCCTCTTGCCAAGTTGGTTCTGCACTTCGTTTCTGAAAATCTTGAACAATTCAAGCGTTTCAGACTTATGTCTCATCAAGTAGACATAACCGTGTTGGGTTTCGCTACGGGTTCCTAGCATGCGATCATATCGATCTAGGGTTTGGTTTACTAGGTTTCATGCAGCGGAAGAAAGATCTAAACCTAGTCAAACGTCACACGCAACCAAAATCATCCGTAAAACCCCGACAGATCGTGTATATCACCGTAGGAATCGAATACTTACCTCTTTCCTGAAGATCTGAAAGTAGCAATCGATCCAGTGCCTGTTTTAATCACCAAGAGCTGAAAGTACAGCTCCTCTACACGTATCCACACCGACGGGAAGGATTCCAAACGCTTTTGGAACTGATCTGCTAGGATCTATGAAGTGAATAGGATTTTCAAGACTTGGGATCGAATGCTTAGAACTAGAACCTCAAAAGAAACGATTTTCTTCTGTTCTAGATCTGTCTTAGGGTTCTGTAAGTCGAGTTCTCCACTTAGGACGGCGTCCAACACCTCCTTATAAGTTAGAAACCCTAATCCTTGTGAAAAGAGACTTTTTCCGAGTATTGACTCGGTCCGAGTCAGAACTCTGACTCGGTCGAGTCAGAACGAATCAACCCAAGCCCATTGTCAACTCTTGACTCGGCCCATTTAGTATTGACTCGGTCCGAGTCAAAACTTTGACTCGACCGAGTCAAAATATCAGCCAAGCCCAAAACACTTTCTGGGCTTTGACCCGCATGGAACTGACTCGGTCCAAGTCAAATACTGACTCGGTCCGAGTCAGAAGGCTGAAAACGTCCTGACACTCTGATTTGATCCGAAAACGGTTTTTCCGACCAAATCCAAGTCTTCCTTTCCGAAACTTCACATATAAGTCCATCCCTAATGGTGTGTGACCCTGTAGGCCCATTCGCAGTGGCATTAGCCTCGAGAACCATTCCCGATCTACAAGTCATGGTTAGCCTCGAACAAGACGCCATGACCACCCACGTTGAATTGAGTCAGAGGTGATCTAACCAAGGCAATAACAGCTCGAGTTCTGATCCTTTATCTCACGATATCATAAGTTGAACAAGGGCATGGTGTGAGCCACCCTTCAAGTTCAACCGCTTTCTCATTTTGGCGAATCGACTAATAAAATAGATGCAACTTAATCTATAGCGTGACCACGCATTTTCATAGTCCGACTTCCACGAGAGGGCCCAGCGATATCTCTCCTATTGAGGAGGTGATAAGTCCCATATTGCATGTCTATTATCTCCATATGATTCGTGAACGTATCTGATCAACGCCGTTATAATCATCCGGTTAAAGACGACGTTTGACGCAGTCAAGACACGCCACTCCTCATATCAGATACTCTAGACATCTCAGGTCTGAGGATCCAAGAACGAACCGCTGTATGAGATTCAAGTCATGACTCTGTCCATGTGACAATCTCATGCGGGTCAACCAGTCACTCGTTCACAACGAGTACCCATGATTGTGAAATGCATCCAATGCATCAATCACACCTCATGCTAGTCTTAATTCATCATAGTTCCCACAATGATAACTGACCAGGGAGTTTAGAATCATTCTATAATGATTCAAGGATACCGAAATATAACAAACATGCCAATCATATAACGGGAATGTAACGCATTCATAAATCAATGAATCAATACAATGTCAAAATGTCATATCACGGAACATCCTAGAGCATTACAACCAACAAAGAATTAGAGCAACAGGTGCATAACAACTTTGTATCGCGAGCAGAGTACAACGAGTTGAAACAACCACAAAACTACTTCCAACTGTTGGTTGATCAAAACATCGGGAATGTCAACACCGGTGGTGCAGGGGATAGTGGTAGAAATAATGATCCTCCCGGTGATGATGATGATGGTGGCGCTGATATTAATTTGAATGATTTTGATTTTCAATAATTTTGTAATAAAAACATTTTTTTCTTTTTTTTGTTTTTCTTTTAATTTTATTACTCTAGTTTGCAACCAAATATTTCGTTGCAAATAGTGTTGCTATGGAGATGTTGCAACGAAATATTTTGTTGCTAATAGCGTTACTATATATGTTTTACAATGAAATTTCGTTACAAAAATGCAAAAATTTAAAAAATTAAAAAAACTATCAGGATGAGAATGGAAATCATGTCCACCGCAAGTTCCTTATGCATCTTGGTGCCAAGTGACTCCAGATCATCAAAATGACTCTTCATTTAGAGCACATGTGGACTGACAGGACATCCGTTAGCCAGCTTACGGTCCAAAAGGCTACACATAACCTTGAACCTCTCAGAACGTGCTTTCTCTTGTGACATCAGCTTAAGTTAATCCATTATCTCATAAGCTGTCATCCTGTCAAACTGTTTTATCAGTTCAGAAGTCATTGTTCCAAGCATAAGACAACTTACATCACGATTGCCTTTCTTATGCTTCACGTAAGCATACTTGACAACCCGTGATACAGTGTTCGGTGGCTCTACATTGACAAATGGTTCGTCAAGGACGAACTCTTTTTCTTCGCTTTTGAGAACGATTCTCAAGTAGAGACACCAGTCAGGGAAGTTCGCCCCATTGAGTTTTTCACGCCCAATAATCGATCGCAACGAAGGTGACGAAGTTGGTCTACTACCAGTCCGTTGTTCGCCATCTGCACAATTTCAGACAGTGTAATACAAGAAGATATAAATATATATGCAAGAAACAAGTAAAGAACAATTCCAAGCAAATCAAACAGATGATATAGATTAAACACGATAAAAACTCCCACTAAGATGATAAACCTCGGTATCCTCTTACGCAAACTAGGATCTCAATTCCAAACATAATCCTTAAGTCTGCTTTGGCACTACCCCTTAAGATTATGCTAATCAGATAGACAAACAATTTGTCAATCACATCCAATGTGATTCCTAACAGTCATGAGATCATAGTATCACATATTATTGCTTGTTTATCTTATCTTGTTCCATTAAGTCCAAAACCCTTTTGATGACTCAATTAAGCCCAAATCATATTTGAGTTCATGGAATGAAATAACTTGGTACACATTGTGTAGGCGAAACCTATACCAAATTATCTCTTCCATCCTGTCTCACAAAGATAACTCGGTGCACTTCGCGTAGGCGAAATCTACACACGGATGATCGATGCCTTGACGAGTACCCTACCAATCGGTGGTACATAAGCTTATATTTAAGAGGAATTTCCAGATGTAATCATTACACCATATGAACATCGTTTGTTCATTCCACCATAACCCGATATGTATCAATTACATACGATGTATCATAAACAACCATTGTTTCATATACATCTACCAACAACTCTAGCAATAGGTTTTCGAGGTTCGGGGCGGGAGCCCCGACCAAGTGATGTCGCAAATCTAGGTGTATAAATTTGGTCAAGTAATAAAATCCTAGATCCAACAAATATCGCAAGTGTACGGTTCAGTTGTAGTAGCTAGGGTCAAACACAAGGACAAAAATAGACAAAATAATTGAGTCCAAATCTAAGTCTGAATGTGAAAGAGAATAAGGTGAAAGTGAGACTGTGGTGAAGCAAATGATAAAACGACTGTAAACTATGAATGATGAATACTGTAGGCTTCAGGATTGCTTTACATACAAGGATCTTTCAAAAGACACAAACTTAGTGGTTTATCTATCTAATTCAGGGAATTCAAACTCTAAGATAGAGATCAACTCTTCCAAGTCTAATCTCACTATCCAAGTTTAATCCTATCAATCTCCCGATTCGATAGTCTAAAACTCTGGATGCATGAACGAACGCTATCATGATTCCTAGGCAAATACCCATCTCCCGATGTGATACCTGTTCTATTTATTGAATTATTTCCAGGTTATAATCCCATATGTCTATGTGAATTAAAACTATAAGATCATTTAATCAAGCGGGCAACAAGATCAAACACATTAAGAACAATTCAATAAACTGAATAGAATAGACAAATCCAAAAAGTCTGGAATTAAAAACCAAAGATCCCTACATAGCAAATCCCTAACCTACAGCTATGGAAGTACTCGTTAAACATCGAGTTGACAGGGTTCATATCAATACAACAAAACATCGTAAAATAGAATAAGGAAGAAACTCTTAGTCGATTTCTCGGCTTCGTGATCTCCGTCTTCTACTTCGATCTCTTGCTTCCTGATAATCTCCCCCTTTTCTGGTATGCTCTAGGTCTCTCCTCTGTAAAAGTCTGAATGCCCCCCTTCTTGGAGGCTTGACCTAGTTAAGTCTTTCTTTTCTGGCCAGATTTGGAAATATTCCCGAAAAATTCCGTAAATGACACAATCGTGTGAGTAGAGGAGACACGATCGTGTGGGATTATTAATGTAGAGTCACGTTTTCGCGACTTAACCCAATCGTGTGAGTGCAGGGTGACACGATCGGGTGGACCTTTGATGTTACTCTCGTCTTGGCGAAATGACCCGATCGTGTGGTTTAGTGGGACATGATCGGGTGGACTCTTGATTCGATCGTAGCTTTCTTGATGACGAGACACGATCATGGGGAGGCAGGGTGACACAATCGGGTGCATCATTGAAACTCGTTCTTTTTCGGGATTTTTGTCTTTTCTTTCGCTCCTATTGCTTGTACCTGCTGTCATACATGAACCAAGCGAAAATCAAAGCTAAACACGCATTTAAACATCTCAGATGACATAAAACCGAGTAAATATGTCAGACGTATTCATGCAAAAGTCATGTATATTGCGTGTTATCAAACTCCCCCAGACTTAGCGTTTTGTTCGTCCTCGAGCAAATTATCATCGAGTTTGATATGGAGGAGGTGAGTGATAACTGAGATCAGAATGAAAACGAGAGAATAGATCATGAATCAAGCATTATGCCAACCTGAATGAAATCGATCCTGCCCTATTTTGATCTCTCCCGGTTCATTTCGACTCTAGTGACAATGGAATCTGAGTTTTTCGCTTGAAACTTCAAAGGGTTTCTATCTACCTACCAAGCATGTTTCTCGAATCTATTCACCAGACTTTCCAAAGGTGTTTGACTTCTGTTCCTCTCTCTTTTTTTTTTCGTTGTATTCATGCAACCTATGATTCTAAAGGGCTTTTGGATTCTATTTGCTTGTGGCCTTTTTGGAGACTTGTATACCGGACTTCTAGGACGTTGAAGTCGTTGAGTACCCTTTGCTTGATAATTTTCCATTTTTTCACATGGGTACTCAACCCACAACTTAGACCCGAGTCATAGTGCACTCATGTCCTCGAATGATTTTCATTAACGAGACAGTGACACAGGAGTGTCGGGATGTAGCTGTTCATGACACTTGTAAAGCTTTTTCTAACATCAGTCAAACGACCAAAGGGCCTTGGAAACGATTCTTAGGGAAACTTATGCGCTTGGTTTAGGAGATATCTACCTCTAGAAAGTTCTAGCTAAAATATATCCCACATGCTTTCAACTCTGTTTTGAACGAGAGCTACCATTTCGGATAAAAATCGACAATTCATCCTTCACCCAAGAACATGCCTAGTGTGGTTCACATAAGTGATCAAAACTGACTAATTCTATCGAGTCCTATGTATCATCGTATCTCAGCTATCAACTCAAAATGGTTTATGCGAGTGTTCCCTACGAATGCGACTAGTAATGCAGTGTAGATGGATGTGTAGTAAAAGCATCCCCCAAACTTGAACAAGACACCATCCACGGTGTAAGCACAGATCGGGGAGGGATAATAGACAAGAGGCAACAGATACTTAGCTGCGTAAGGCATAGTGAAATGAAGCGTGATTCTTGATACACTCAGGTTGGAAGGGCTATGAATGTGCTATGGCGTTCATCAAAAATCTCTCCGCAATGTAGCTTCAAAATCGACATGAGGAAAATCCAAAACAGCGTGGAAACAAAAAGAGATAACCGCAATCCAACATAAAGTTAAACAACCGAAGCAGCGTAACGTTCTCTCTTTCGGCTCCTTTGTGTTAGGGTTCTATTTCTCCTCTTATTCAAGTGATTAACCCTAGATTCGGACTTTAAAATTAAATACGAACCCCAGACCGAACGGACTGCTTAGTAGTCCGTTCGGTCTGGACACTTGATCCGTTCGGACCAGTTTCATAACTGGGTCCGTTCGAACTTATGGGTCAGTCCGTTCGGTCCAACATTTGGTCCGTTCAGACTGAGCTCTCTAGTCCGTTCGGTCCAACAACTTGGTCCGTTCGG
>NW_010960741.1:139633-141151 GCF_000463585.1 Tarenaya hassleriana
CATGATTCGTTTCGTACCTGATACACGCCTTTATAGTCCTCATGTTGGATTCCGTATTCAAAGCACGCAACTCCTCATGTTGGATTCCGTAGATATCTCAGGTCTTAGGATCTAATCATGGAACCGCCATATGAAATTCCAGTCATGACGCTAGTCCATGTGACAATCTCATGCGGGTCAATCCCGTATTCCGTTCTCCAACGAATACCTATGACTGTGATCGTATCTAATACCTATGATCATCTATATGATCATCAATCACATATCATACTAGTCTTATTATGCCATCATTCCCATAATGACACAAGACTAGGGAGTTTAATATTGTTCATAACAATACATGGATTTCATAACACATCTAGTATGCAAGAACATGTAATGAATCAAATACTCTCATAAAACCATAGAAAGTATCAATACATCGAATGTATCTAAAGAAAGCTCATAAACAGTACATCATAGAGCACTAAACCAACAATATCCCACTTGCTCTAATCATGAACTGCTAAACATCTAATGCCCATATCCCTAACATGACCCTCATGCTTCGACGAAGCAAATGATAAAACGAAGGTCAGGTTTAACATGACCCACATCTAACATAACTCAAAGTCAAATGAATCCAGAAGACCTTCAGAATGAAGTTTCTGAATGCGCTTCTCGTTTATATGGCCTAGACGACAATGTCAGAGGAAGGTCAGGTTTAAGTCGTTCGGCTTAAACCGTTTAGTACTCACGCTATAGATGGATGATGTCGAGTTCGAAGGCTGATCATTCAAGACGTATAAACCATTAACTAGATAACCATTACCATAGTAAATATCGTCTCGATAAATCATCAAACTCGAGTTCTCAATCACAAATCGAAAACCATCCAAATCCAGACATGAAATAGAAATAATGTTTCTGCTAATCGCAGGAACATAGTAACAATTACTAAGCTCTAAAACAAGTCCAGAAGGAAGATGCAAATCGTAAACGCCAACACACAATGCAGCAACTCTTGCTCCATTTCCGACGCGTAGATCTGCTTCTCCCTTAGCTAGCATCCTACTTCTTCTTAGTCCCTGCACATTTCCACAAATGTGTGAGGCACTTCCGGTATCTAATACCCATGAAGACATAGTATAGATGTTAGCCTCTATAACGTGGATACCTGAGGCAGAAGCTTCGCCAAGCTTCTTGTCCTTCAGATCCTCCAAGTAAAGGTGACAATTACGCTTCCAGTGTCCAGACACTCCGCAGTAATGACAGTCACCCTTATCGGGCTTACGCTTGGGCGTAGAGGCAACTTCTGCCTTTTTCGCCACCTTCTTTTTGGCTTTACCCTGCCGCTTCTTGTTGGAGTTGTTCTCAACAACAAGCACAGTCTTGGGCACCACAATATTCTGCTTGGCCGATTTCAGCATCTCATGCAGTTCGGCTAAGCTCTTAGTCATCCCATGCATATGATACTGCATCACGAACTGATTATAGTCCTCAGGCAATGACATAAGGATCAAGTCTGCAACCAAATCA
>NW_010960741.1:141491-142931 GCF_000463585.1 Tarenaya hassleriana
TTGAGAACTATTCTCAAGTTACGATACCAGTCTAAGAAGTTTGTCCCGGTCAATTTATCCTTCTCAAGGATAGATCGCATTGTCAAACTCGGTACGCTACCGGTTGATGCCATGTCCTACAAAAAAAGACAAACAGAACATACAAAACAAATGCAGATTCTATTAATTATCAACTACCAGCTAGCCCATCATCAATCAGTGTCTACATATCTATGAACTACTACCAGCTAGTCCATCGTCAAACAATGACAACATAGATGCAAAAACGAGCTATATTCCCATACAGAAAAATAACCCTATAATAATTTTCTATATGGGACTAAGATCCGTATTTCACATAAGAATGAGTTGTTATACTCAGCCTTACGCTATTTAGGTAGACATCTGATGTCAATCACATCCAATGTGACTCTAAGATCCTTTTATGAGACTATGATATCAAATATCATTGCATACTCGTCTCAACTGTACCGTTAAGTCTCAAGTCAAAACTTGATAACTTAACCTAAGGTAAACCACGTTCAAGCTGTGGGAACCACGATTTCCCACCCTGCCTCACAAAGATAATCCGGCACGCTCAGCTTTGGCATGACCCGTGTTATGGACGATCGATTCCTTGACAGGCGCTCTAGTAATGGGAGGTACACACTTAGCATTACATAAATAAGGGATTTTCGAAACTACGCTTAGATCAAGCATCTACTTTCAAGCTATGAGAACCACCATTTCTCCATCTTGCCTCACCAAGATAATACGGCACACCCAGCTTTGGCATGGCCCATGACACGTACGATCGAGGCCTTGACAAGTGCTTTACTCGTAGAGCTCCTAGATCTAACAGGTTTCTGTGCAACGATTGATCATAATCCGAATGGATAATCCAATCGATTATGCAATCCCAATCCCGAAGCTCCCACTCAATCAAACATATTTAATATCTTGATTAAGTTACATACATTCATTCACTATGGACCATCCATAAGAAAGAATCATGTTATTCTGAATTACAGTTGATCGGTTTTAAGCAACGATTGCTTTAACCAGATCCTGAAACGCAAAATCGAATTTTGGTGAAGCATCGGGACCTAGACCGTTCGGGATCAGTCTAGGCGGTTCGGTCTTCGGATCATCTTCGGTCCGTTCGGTCTGGAATGGTCAGTCCGTTCGGACTGACTCTTCAGTCCGTTCGGTCCGACTTTCCAGACCGTTCGGACTTGCCCCTTCGAACCTTCTCTCTCGGACTAGTGACTCAGACCGGACGGACTGGCTAACCAATCCGTTCGGTCTACACACCTTAGTCCGTTCGGTCCAACATCTTGGTCCGAACGGACTGAGGTCATTTAGTCCAGGGAGACGACAAACCCTAGACCGTCCGGTCCAGAGGACCAGACCGTTCAGTCTAGGCGGAAAAAACGCGATCAGATCACGTTCTTCGTCATT
>NW_010960741.1:142985-157202 GCF_000463585.1 Tarenaya hassleriana
AAACCCTAAAACCTATCATGCATGATCTTGTAGAAACGTTAGAACACTTACCTCAATCGATCCGGGGCCTGTTTCAATTGATGTGTTCGTCCGATCACTATAGGCAGGAAGAATACCTCGCCCTCTACACGTATCCACACCTCGGGATGGATTCCAACCTTTGGAACTTGTCTGCTAGGACACGAATCTTCTATTCGATGATGTGCTTTTAGAAAGAGAGATTAAGATCACTTCTTCAACCCTCTAGACCTTCCAAAAGGGTCTCAAAAGTTCTCTCTTTCGGCTCCTTTGTGTTAGGGTTCTATTTCTCCTCTTATTCAAGTGATTAACCCTAGATTCGGACTTTAAAATTAAATCCGAACCCAAGACCGAACGTACTGCTTAGTAGTCCGTTCGGTCTGGACACTTGGTCCGTTCGGACTGAGCTCTCTAGTCCGTTCGGTCCAACAACTTGGTCCGTTCGGACTAGATGCTCCGGTCCGTTCGGTCTACTCCTAGACCGAACGGTCCGAACCACTTATCCAGATTTCTCGACGTTTTCTCGTGCATTTGTCATTCCCTGCGTGTGTGACCCTGTAGGCTCATTCGATATAGCAGTATAACCCGAAATATCTATTCCGGATATACAAGTCATAGGCGGTCTCTAGCAAGACACTATGACTACCTATCTCGAATAGAGTTTGTTCGTGATCTTACGAACGCCAGAGATGATTTCGTTTGATGATCCTTTTGTATCACGATATCATATGTCGAATATAAGGCATGGACAAGCCACCTTATCTGATTCGACTGCTTTCTCGTTCACTGAGTTCGACTGTCTGAAATAGACGACGCTCGTCTATAGTGCGGCCACACATTTCTACAGTCTCGCTCACACGAGGGGCCCAGCGATATCTCTCTCTTTTACGAGAGGTACAAATCCCATCTTGACTATCTATACGAGAGGTACAAATCCCGTCTTGACTATCTACAATCCAACACATGATTCGTTTCGCACCTGATACACGCCTTTGTAGTCCTCCTGTTACGCAGGACGTTTGACGTAATCAAAGCGCGTAACTCCTCATGTTGGATTCCGTAGATATCTCAGGTCTTAGGATCTAATCATGGAACCGCCATATGAAATTCCAGTCATGACGCTAGTCCATGTGACAATCTCATGCGGGTCATTCCAGTATTCCGTTCTCCAACGAATACCTATGACTGTTATCGTATCTAATACCTATGATCATCTATATGATCATCAATCACATATCATACTAGTCTTATTATGTCATCATTCCCATAATGACATAAGACTAGGGAGTTTAATATTGTTCATAACAATACATGGATTTCATAACACATCTAGTATGCAAGAACATGTAATGAATCAAATACTCTCATAAAACATAGAAAGTATTAATACATCAAATGTATATAAATAAAGCTCATAAACAGTACATCATAGAGCACTAAACCAACAGCTCCATCAACTCGAAGTAACCGTCCTCGCAGAGTTGTTCAAGTGTCCGTATCTCAGCGTCATCGTCGAATGTCGGACTCTCATAAGGAGGCTGTCGAGAAGAGCTGGGGATGTCGCGAGGAGGTGCTTGTCGTGGAGGTTGATCGGCAGCGGGAACAACAACGCGAAGGCCTGCTAGAGTGAGTGGTGGAATGCGATCGATGGGGGTGATATAGAGCGTTCCGTCGTACTTGTTGGACCAGAAATGTCGCTATAGGCATCGATCATCATCATGCTCTTGTTCAAGAGCACAGTTCTGTCGAGGGTAGTCGAGCCGGGGATAGGAGAGCCATATCCTGATAGGTTGATACGCAACCACTGTGCAATCAGGGATATGATGCCACCAATGTACAATACTGGTTTCTGCTCGGTGGGGTTGGTCAGCAGACGAGCAAAGTGTCGGGTGACCAAGGATGCGATGTCGGTAACGTCCATGTTCCACGAGTCACCGTCAAACAGGTCCATGAGGGCGTAACGTATGATGGTCAAATCCCCCCAGCAAGACATGATTGGTGGTGTGCTTCGCAAAGAGCAGCAAACCAGGAATTGATGGAAATAACGAATGGTGGGGGTGAGAAATACATACTGCCTTGGCGTGGCCCGAAGTGAAAATCCCTCGAGCAATCACCCTCCAGAAATTTTTTGTCTGGCTGTCCGTGTCGATCTTCGGAGTGTTGGAGAAAATCCCACGAGGTACGGAGAGGACATCGACGAACTGCTCCATAGTAAGTCGGAATTCGACGTTGTTCAGCCGAAAATCCATGTAAGCTCCGTTGGTCGTACCGTCTTCTGGAAAATAGCAGCTAACGGATGATAGAAACTCCAGCGTAGGACACTCATATGTCGGGACGTTCGCTTTGTAGAGCTTGGTCCAACCGAGTGTGTGGAAGAGGGATTTCATTTGTTCCTCGATCCCGACCTCCTTGATGTAGCTGCTGATGAATTTCGTTGGCTTGAGGCTGCTAGAGCTGGAGGGACGACCGGAAGGTGATCCGGTTGTGCTGGATGTGCGTGTTCTCTTTTGGCGGGCGGCATCTGCTCAAGATAAAAGGAAAACATTAGAGATGATAGAAACATCGAGCAAAGGGAGCAGAGGTCAGATACGAGAGAATGGATACGACAAACGCTCGCATGTGTAGAAAGATGTATGAGACCTAAGAGTGACACGATCGTGTTGGTTGAAACCACACAATCGTGTCTGCATGATGAGTTGGGTCCTGGAGATCGAGGAATAGACCCGATCATGTGGAGCATCCTAGACACAATCGGGTTGCTGTCGAGTTTTCTAATCCGATATTCGAATTGGACACGATCGTGTTGGAAAACCACACGCAGCGAACTAGAGCAGAACAAAGATGAGACAGCAAAATTCAACACAGATGTCGGCTCAATCCTAAGAATTCGTATGGAATGGAGATGCAAGACAACTCAATCCAATCAAGCCTAGCAGGAGACCAGGTTCAACATGGGGGAAGTGAGAAACCTTACCGATTTCAGCAGATCTGGTCTGGGTAGAGAGAGAACAATGGAAAGAAAGAGAGAGAGAGCGAGAGGAGGCCCACGACGATGGTGGTAAACGGCGGTGAAGAGGGCGAATGGTAGAGGAAATTAAGTTGCGGGGCAGAGGGAGAGGTGAGAATGGTGAAAAAATGAAGTGGGGGTGAAAGTTAGGGTTAAATCGTCAAACCCCACGACTTACCTGGAGACACATGATCGTGTGAATGAATGATACACGATCGGGTCGTATGCATGTTCGCGTTTTCAGTGAGATGGCGAGACACGATCGTGTGTTGAAGTAGCGACACGATCGGGTCTAGGTGCTGGGTGAAAATATCAAAATCTGGTGCATAACACGATCGGGTCTTCAGGCGTTCCCGATGAATTAAGGACCTGTGTGGAGGGTGAGAGCGAAAGGAAAACAGAACCGGAAATCGGAAAAATAAAAATAAAATAACAAGACAAAACGGTATATATACAAGGATATACGAGAAAGAAAGATACGGGTCCGGAAATCCGAACATGATCGTTTAGGATCGTGAGCATCGACCATGATGGGATTAGGGGATGTGGGGAATAGAGAGAGGACGAATACCTCTCTCAGTGGTCGGGTCCTCAGGATTGTATAGCTTCACCCGTTGGGCGTTGACTTTGAACGGTTTACCATCAGAATTCCAGAGTTCGATCGCACCATGGTCGGCGACGTTTTTGATCGTGAATGGGCCGGACCACCTAGACTTCAGCTTACCTGGAAATAATCTCAGATGAGAATTGAATACAAGGACACGATCGTTTGCCTGAAAAGAGCGATGAATAATGTGACGATCGTGCCAACGCTTAGTGCGTTCCTTGTAGATTATTGCATTTTCGTAGGCATCTAGACGAATCTCTTCAAGATGATGGAGTTGCAGGACGCGCTTCTCTGATGCGGACTTGAGGTCATAGTTCAACGTTTTGATAGCCCACAACGCCTTATGTTCCAATTCAACCGGCAGATGACATACTTTACCGTATACTAGCTGAAAAGGGGTCATGCCAATAGGGGTCTTGAAAGCAGTTCTGTATGCCCAAATTGCATCGTCGAGTTTCTGGGACCAATCCTTGTGAGAGCGTGATACCGTCGTTTCCAAAATAGACTTGATCTCGCGATTAGAGATCTCAACCTGACCGCTAGTCTGCAGATGAAAAGGAGTGGTGATGCGGTGTTGAACTCCGTACTTCTTCAGTAGAGTGTCGATTACTCGGTTCACAAAGTGGGTTCCACCGTCACTGATTAGAACGCGTGGCACTCCAAATCGAGGGAAGATGATTCGCTGAAACATCCGAGAGATGACTTTAGAATCGTTCATTGGACTGGCAATTGCTTCCACCCATTTGGTGACGTAATCAACGACAACTAATATGTAGAGATTCCCACAAGAAGGAGGGAAAGGACCCATAAAGTCAATCCCACAGACGTCGAAAGGTTCAACCTCGAGGATGAACTGTTGTGGCATCTCATGACGGCGGGAGATGTTTCCGGTACGTTGACAAGCATCACAAGAGGAAACAAACTGGTGAACATCTTTAAAGAGATAAGGCTAGTAGAAACCTGCTTGAAGGATCTTTGATGCTGTTTTGGAACTGGCGAAGTGACCGGCATAGTCTGAGGCGTGACAATGGAAGATCACTCCTGAATCTCATCTTCGGGTATACATCGTCGGAACAATCCGTCTTTACCTCGCTTGAATAGGAATGGCTCATCCCAAAAAAAATCAGGAACGTCATGGAGAAATTTCTTTCTCCCGTTGTAATTTAGCTCAGGAGGAAGGAGACCACTAACCAAATAATTGACATAATCTACGTACCATGGAGCTTCAGACTGTATGGATATCGCCATGATTTGTTCGTCTCGAAGCGAATCATCAATTGGGATCAACTCGGGAATCTGATGTCATGAGAGATGATTAACAACGCCATTCTCTGTCCCTTTTCTATCCCGTATTTCCAAATCGAACTCCTGTAAAAGTAGTGTCCATCGGATAAGTCATGGTTTAGCGTCTTTCTTGGACAGTAGATACCTGAGTGCGGCGTGATGAGTGTAGACAATGACTTTGGCTCTGATGAGATAGGATTGGAACTTCTCGAACACGAAGACAATAGCAAGCATTTCCTTCTCCGTCGTGGTGTAGTTCGTCTGAGCATCATCTAAAGTTCGGCTTGCGTAGTAGATAGCGTGAAGTTTCTTGTCTTTACGCTGACCAAGAACTGTGCCAACTGCGTAATCACTGGCGTCACACATGATTTCAAAAGGTAGATCCCAATCTGGTGGCTGAATGATGGGAGTAGATGTCAAATTTTCTTCAGATCATGAAAAGAAATGTCGCACTCGGTCATAAATTCGAAAGCAGCCTCCTTGCAGAGCAGGTAAGTGAGAGGTTTGGAGAAATCTTTGATGAATCTCCTATAGAAGCTAGCGTGACCGAGAAAACTGCGAATGTTTTTGACATTGCAGGGTGGAGGCAGTTTCTCGATTACCTCAATCTTGGCTCTATCTACCTCGATCCCTCTTTCTGAAATCTTGTGCCCGAGAACGACGCCCTCGCGGATCATGAAGTGGCATTTCTCCCAGTTGAGCACTAAGTTGGCTTGGGAGTACCTGTCTAAAACTCGAGATAGATTCGTCAGACAAACATCAAAGGAGGGTCCGTGGACAGAGAAGTCATCCATGAATACCTCCATAATATCTTCAATGACATCCGAGAATATAGCCATCATGCAACGTTGAAAAGTACCAGGGGCATTGCAAAGACCAAAAGGCATACGTCGGTAAGCGAATGTACCATACGGGCAACTGAACGTAGTCTTCTCCTGGTTAGAGGGATATATAGGTGATACGTGTGTACCGAGTCTAGAGTTTATAACCCGATTCACAACTCACCGATACGGATCGTCGTAACACGGGGTCGAACGCAAGGATCGGTAGCTAAGTCTAAATCCTAATCGAAACCAAATCAAGCAAGGAAGTAGAAATGATGGTGGAAATATGTGGACTCAATGATAACTAAGATGAGAAAGCAATAAAAACGAGTAAACTATCAAGCAAGGATGTCTACGGGTGTCGGGACCGTATTCACGTGTATGGATATATGCTAAGCATGCGAGAATCACGATTATGACTTGTATCCGGGAATCATCATGCAACGAAGATAGAGAATTTACCTCTCGGTCTACTAACTCACTACCTACAGAGTAACTCGTCAATCTCTCGATCTATTCAAGTTAACCCTAGATGCATGAAGAATGCTATCATCAACCCTAGATCGATTAAACCATATCTCTATGTGAATAATACGATCTATCCTATTGATTTTGATCCGAAACCAAACCCATATCTCTATGTAGTTTAGAATCTAAGATAATTGATCAAAGGATTAGCAAACATCAATCGAATAAAAGCACAAATCAATAGAATCGAAACAAATCAAACCTGAAATCCAAGTTAGGGTTCAAACATACCCAAAACACAAACGAATCCCTAACCCATAGTCATGGATCTACTCAAGGTTCATAGAAAACAACAAAAAGCTTAGAGAAAAAGAGATAAAAGAAGGGATAGAAAAGCTCATGTCGATGTGTAGTCTTCACGATCAAATCCTCCTTCTTCCCGAAATCCCGTGAACTCCTTTTCTTCTCTCGCCAAAAGCTCTCCAAAAATATGTATCTAAGTGTTCTCTAAGGCTCTTTGCTCTTCTAGGACATGGCTAGGCTTCTTTTATAACCCTAGTATGGCTCCCAAGAGTCCTTTTCCCTTTGGAATGCTGAAAATCGCGAATTAGGGTTTTCCTCTGGATCCGGACCGAGTCCAGATTTCTAGGCTTGAATTCGGCCCACTGCACTTTGGATTCGGCCCTCTTAATCCGCACCGGATCCAGTTGGATCCGGTCCTGCACTGACAGTTTTCTGGTCTTCACGAATTCGCTTATAACTTTCTACTCTGGTGTCGGATTTACGCGATTTTGGTGTCTACGCGAAGCTCGTGAAATGCTCTTTCCAATGGTGTATTTCGCACGATTTAGACTGCTGTAGAGAACGTTATTGATCTCGCAATATGAGTACCTCATCCGAACTTCATCTCTAACGCTCCAAAAAGCTCCTTTTCGAGTCCAATCATCTTCGAAACCTGTAACTCTGCAAAACTAAAGCACAGTCGAGTTTTGTGTCCTAACACGCCTAGAATGCCTATAAATGCATGTGATTATCCTGTAAAACCTAGACAAACTCTCATAAAAATATAGAGAAAAATAGGAGTTATCAATAGGGATCTGAAAGAAACCTGAATATCCGTCGAGGAAATAGAAAAAGGAATGGAGAGCGAGTCGCTCGAGCATTTGATCGATGAACGGTAGTGGAAAATGATCCTTCCTTGTATTGGCGTTCAACTTTCTGTAATCGATGCACATACGCCAGCCGGTAACAGTCCTGGTTGGTATCAGCTCGTTCCGCTCGTTGATGTCAGAAATCTAGGCGAATAAATTCGATCAAGTTATAATAACCTAGACAACAAATACCGCAAGTGTACGGATCGATTGTAATAGCTAGGGTCGAACATAAGGACAAAAGTTAAACAAAGAATTCAATTCAAATCCAAGTCTAGATCCAGAGAAAATATGAGAATATGGTGGAAAGTATCAAAGCAAATAACTAAAATCGGTTGTAACTATGGAAGACAAACACTGCAGGCTTCGGGATTGCTTTACATGCAATGATCTTCTCTAAAGATGCAGATCTCTGTAATTCATAAATCCAATTCGGGGAATTCAAGCTCTATAATAGAAATTAACTCTCTGAGTCTAATCTCACTATCCAGACTTTATCCTATTAATCTCTCGATTCAATAATCTAAATTCTAGATGCATGAACGAACGCTATCATAATTCCTAGGCAGATATTCATCTCTCGATGCAATACCTGTTCTATCTATTGAGTTATTTCTAGATTATAATCCCATATGTCTATGCGAATTAAAACCCTAAGTTCATTCAATCAAGTGGCCAACAAGATCAAAAGCATTAATCTCAACTCAATAAACCGAATAAAATAAATAAATCCACAGAGTCTGGAATTAAAAACAACAGATCCCTACATAGCAAATCCCTAACCCGCAGCAACGGGACTACTCGCTACACATCGAGACGACAGGGTTCATATCAATATAACAAAACATTGTAAAATAGAATAAGGAAGAAACTCTTAGTCGATTTTTCGGCTTCGTGATCTCCATCTTCTACTCCAATCTCTTGCTTCCTAATAATCTCCCTCTTTTCTCTGCTCTTGATTGATTATTCTGCTCAAAATTCGGAATGCATGTGACCTAGAAGCTTTCTCCCTTTTATTTCATTTTGTTTTGGCCGAAATCGGAATGTTTCCAAAAACTCCGCCTGAGAACCGATCGTTTCGTCATATAGTGAACCGATCGGTTCATATTTCTGAGCAAATCTTCAATTTCCGCAAATCGAACCGATCGGTTCTCTCAACATGAACCGATCGGTTCCGCCTTCTGAGTAATTCTTCTGTTCTTGTCCAAGAGGCGAAACGATCGTTTCGGAATGCCCTGAAACGATCGGTTCTTGCTTCTGATTCCAAATTCGGTTGGTTTTCGCTCATTTTTCCGCTCTTAGTGCGTAGTACCTGCAAATATTAAATCAAAGCGAAACCGAAGCTAAACACGCACCTAAGCGTCTCAGATATCATAAAGTCAGGTAAATATTGCGTGTTATCAAACTCCCCCAGACTCGTCGCTTTGCTCGTCTCGAGCAAATTGTCAATGAAAAACGAGTTTAAAAGGGAGGAAAACGAGTGACAGCTAAGATCAGAATGAAGTCGACAGAATAGATTGCTAATCACACACTATGCTAGCCTGGATGAAATCAATCCTACCCTATTTTGATCTCTCCCGATTCATTTCAACTCTAATGGTAATGGAGTCTAAGTCTTTCGCCTAGAACCTCTAGAGATTTCCTTCTTTCTGCCAAACACGCCTCTCAAATCTATTTACAAATATTCCCAAAGACATTCTGGCCATTGTCCTTTCTTTTCCAATGTCTCCATTCAAACTCATAATCACGTGAGATCGTTGATTCCTTTCACTTGTTTCTTCTTTCAAGACTTTATATCCCGGACTTCTAGGACGTTGAAATTGCTGAGTACCCTTCTTTTTATTTCTTTTTTTATTTCTTTTTTTTTCATGGATACTCAACCCATAACTTAGACCCGAGTCGTTACGCACTAATGTCCTCGAATGATTTTCTTGACAAGACAGTGACAGAGGAGTGTCAGATATAACTACTTATGACATTTATCCTTTATTTCTCTAACATCGGCCTAATGATCTAAGGGTCCTGGGAACGATTCTTAGGGAAACTTATACGCTTGGTCCAGAAGATATCTATCTCTAAAAGGCTCAGCTAACACATACCACGTACCTATCAAGCCTATTTTGAACGAGAGCTAGCATTTCAGATAGAGACTGACAATTCATCCCTGAACCTAAATCAAAAGCTCTAGGACGGTTCGCATAGGTCATCAAAGCGGACTAATTCTATCGAGTCCTATACATCATCATATCCCAGCTATCAACTCAAAACGGTTTATGCAAATGCTCCTAACCATGCATACAATCAGGGAAAGTGAAAAATACGAGAGGAGATAGATACTTAGCTGTGTAAGTCTGCGTGAAATGAGGCGGAACTCTCGATACTCTCGGGTTGGAATCGCTATGAGAAATGTGATGGTAAACACTCAACGACCTCTCCACATTGTAGCTTCAAAATCGACGTGAGAGAAAACCAAAACATCGTGGAAACAAAAAAAGAGAGAGTCATAATCCAACATAAAGTCAACAGACATAGCGACATAACATCATCCAAGTACAAAGCAGGAGGAGAAAAGCAAAATAAGAGAAAATAAGAAAAAGAAAAAGAAGGAAACTGGAAAAATCACTCTCGAGGGTCACCTGCGGTGTCCGTGTCGTCTGCCGGTGGCGGCTGGTCGGGATAAGTCATGTCTGGATAGGGGTATTCAGTGTGCATTGCGTTGCCGCCCAGCCGGTGTGAAGTGGAGCTCCTGTAGACCCTGGAGGACCTGCATCTGGTAGTAATCCATGTGGCGGCGCTGGTCCAAATATGTCATCATGGAACTGTTGAGCTGAGTCTGACGCTCATCCATCTGAATCTGTCACTCGTCCATCCGTGACAGCCGATCGTCGATAGAGCGGAGGCGAGTGCCGAATGCAGCATGGGCTGTGGTGATCTCGTGCCGGTCGTGAGCAAGGCGGCGAACTCGGTGCTCCATGATCTGAAAGTAGCCTGCATCACAAAGCTGCTGGAAAGAGCGTATCTCTACGCCATCAATGGTCGGGCTCTGATAGGACGGTGGCTGCCAGTCAATGGCGGGGAGACAGGGGGCGTGTCAGCAGGACCCGGTAGCACTGTCGCCTCCACGTCTTCCATGGGGACCTCGAATGTCGGTGGACATAGAAGACCCTCTAGTGTAAGTGGCGGAATGTTCTGAGGCCACATTATCTGCCTATACTTCTTGTCATCGTATATGCGAGTCCAGTAGTAGCGGTGAAAGTCAATCTGAACAATGCCCTTGTTGATCAACACTACCCCGTTCAGAGTAGAAGGGCCGGTGAGGGCCTTACCACAGCCGAAGAGGTTGATGGGGAACCCGTAAATCTTCTGCGGTCCGGTCCCAGGAATGGTGAGGACACGAGCAAAGTGGTGGGTTACCAAGGATGCAATATGAACTCTGTTCATATCCCAGGCGTCACCCTCAAACAGGTCCTTGAGGGCATACCGGATGGGTGCGAGGTCCGCCATCGAAACCTGGCTGGCAGTGTGTTTAGCAAACAAGCAGCAGACCAAGAACTGATGGAAATACCTGATGGTGGGGTGGTAGAAGCAGGATGCTTTGGCTTGACCAGCCTTGAAAGGACCGTAGGCAATCTTCTCCCAGAATGGCGTAGCAATCTCGGCTGAGTCGATGTTGGGCATCTGAGTCGATGTTGGGCATCTGGGATGGAGAGGATGTCTGCAAACTGAGCATAGTCAATAGGTATTCTTGGTTAAGTAGGCGAAAATCCGTGTACGCCCCGGAGACAGACTGATCACGCGGGAAATAGCAGCTGAACGAGGACATGAATTCCCGGGTAAGCCACGCATAGGTCTTCTCATGTGCGGAGTATAATCGAGACCATCTGACTTGGTCAAAGAGGAATTGGAGCTGATCTTCAATGTACATGTCCGCAACCACCGGATCGACGAATTTAGTTGGTCGGAGAAAGGGTTCTTCAATCCGTGCATAAACGGTGCGCTGGACACTGCCCCGAAAGGCGATGGCTGAGTACTGGCGATGAGTACGAGTGGGTATAGGGTCGTGCTCGCGCCGGGTCGCAATTCAGTGGTTTCTGCCCAGACAACGTGTCGGGATTCGTTGAGGAAGAACGAACGTGAGCCAGGGGTATCTGTGGATTAAGCATTCGATGGTTGGGCACCCGAGGAGTGAGCTCCCGAGGGTTGAGCGCTCGAGGCGGTGGTAGAACGTGATCGCTTTTGACGAGGGGCCATCTGCGCACAAAAAGAGAAAAAAGACGATTAGAATGTATGGAAATGAAGCGAGGTATAAGGATAGAGACATGAGTGTTCTGATACGACGAACAACCGTGGAAGTGATCAAAAGTCGGATTAGAAGACATAACCGATCGTTTCAGAAAGGGTGAAAACGATCGGTTAGAGTTTCTGAGCAATTTTCGACTTCTGTTGTTTGAAACGATCGGTTCATTTAAGTTCGAACCGATCTGAAGTTTTTGCAACTCAATCATGTATGATGGAATCATCAAAGATTTGATTAAGAATAATGAATTACTATTCTCATTAATAGCATTTAACCAGCTGGGCAACCATATGCTTCGGCCCGCATTGAATGCTGGTTCTTCTTTTTAGTTGATCCAAAACTATTCTTCTGATATCTGTAGTTTTGCGAAATGAAACGGACCTGAAACGATCGTTTCGTCAGAGAGAAACGATCGGTTCTCGCCTTAAACTACAGATTTACTGGAAGAATCGCATGGAAATGGGCAAGTGCAAACCAAATACAACTCGATCAACTCAAATCGAAGTACAGAGGACGAATGAGCTTGGAAATTGACGTAAAGTACAGCGAAAATCATGCAAATGGACATTCACACGAGTATGAGTTTTGAAAACTTACCGGATTCGACAGATCGGTGGAACCAAAGGGAGAGAGGGAGATGGCGAAGTGGCCCGACGCAGGGAAGGTGATGGGGGTTAGGAACTGTTGAATGAGATGGCGAATTTCGGTGAAAATCGGGGAGAAATGGCGAAAATGGCGAGAAAAGAACGAAAGGAGAGTGAAGAAGACGAAGGCTAGGGTTACAGTCGGGCCACTCGAACTTACCGTCGAAACGATCGTTTCTCATAAGTAAGAACCGATCGTTTCACCCTTTTCGCACGTGATAGGCATGGGAAAGTGTGAACCGATCGTTTGTACACATACAGAAGCGATCGGTTCGTGATGCTGAGCAGCATTCCACGAGCATGAGAAGGAACCGATCGTTTGGCTCGATCAGGAAACGATCGGTTCGTGAGCCTGAACAGTAAATGGAGGGATAGATCGAAATACCCTGTATCGCGAGTGAGTGTGCAAGGAAAAATGGGGAATATAAAATAAAGAAAAATAAATAAATAAATAAATAGATAAAAGCGAAAGAAATAAATATGTGGAAAAAGGATACAGGTTCGGGAAAAACCCGAACGTGCTCGTTTAAGGTCGTGAGCACAAGGACCGTAGTAGTATCAAGATGGGGAGGGATCAGAGAGAGGGAGAATGCCTCTCTCAGAAAACAGTTCGTCGGGATTGTACAGCTTCACCCGTTGAGCGTTTACAAATGAACCGATCGTTTCAAACAACAGAAGTCGAAAATTGCTCAGAAACTCTAACCGATCGTTTTCACCCTTTCTGAAACGATCGGTTATGTCTTCTAATCCGACTTTTGATCACTTCCACGGTTGTTCGTCGTATCAGAACACTCATGTCTCTATCCTTATACCTCGCTTCATTTCCATACATTCTAATCGTCTTTTTTCTCTTTTTGTGCGCAGATGGCCCCTCGTCAAAAGCGATCACGTTCTACCACCGCCTCGAGCGCTCAACCCTCGGGAGCTCAGTCCTCGGGTGCCCAACCATCGAATGCTCAATCCACAGATACCCATGGCTCACGTTCGTTCTTCCTCAACGAATCCCGACACGTTGTCTGGGCAGAAACCACTGAATTGCGACCCGGCGCGAGCACGACCCTATACCCACTCGTACTCATCGCCAGTACTCAGCCATCGCCTTTCGGGACAGTGTCCAGCGCACCGTTTATGCACGGATTGAAGAACCCTTTCTCCGACCAACTAAATTCGTCGATCCGGTGGTTGCGGACATGTACATTGAAGATCAGCTCCAATTCCTCTTTGACCAAGTCAGATGGTCTCGATTATACTCCGCACATGAGAAGACCTATGCGTGGCTTACCCGGGAATTCATGTCCTCGTTCAGCTGCTATTTCCCGCGTGATCAGTCTGTCTCCGGGGCGTACACGGATTTTCGCCTACTTAACCAAGAATACCTATTGACTATGCTCAGTTTGCAGACATCCTCTCCATCCCATCTGGCATATCGACTCAGATGCCCAACATCGACTCAGCCGAGATTGCTACGCCATTCTGGGAGAAGATTGCCTACGGTCCTTTCAAGGCCGGTCAGGCCAAAGCATCCTGCTTCTACCACCCCACCATCAGGTATTTCCATCAGTTCTTGGTCTGCTGCTTGTTTGCTAAACACACTGCAAGCCAGGTTTCGATGACGGACCTCGCACTCATCCGGTATGCCCTCAAGGACTTGTTTGAGGGTGACGCCTGGGATATGAACAGAGTTGATATTGCATCCTTGGTAACCCACCACTTTGCTCGTGTCCTCACCATTCCTGGGACCGGACCGCAGAAGATTTACGTTGGAGGCATCGTCTCTATGATAGCCCGTCGGTTGCGCATCAACCTCTTCGGCTGTGGTAAGGCCCTCACCGGCCCTTCTACTCTGAACGGGGTAGTGTTGATCAACAAGGGCATTGTTCAGATTGACTTTCACCGCTACTACTGGACTCGCATATA
>NW_010960741.1:157219-167889 GCF_000463585.1 Tarenaya hassleriana
TCCCAGTTGAGCACCAAATTAGCCTGTGAGCACCTGTCTAAGACTCGAGAAAGATTCATTAGACACACATCAAAGGAGGGTCCATGGACGGAGAAGTCATCCATGAACACCTCCATAATATCCTCGATGACATCCAAGAAGATAGCTATCATGCAACGCTGGAAAGTGTCAGGGGCGTTACAAAGTCCAAAAGACATACGTCTATAAGCAAATGTACCATATGGGCAAGTAAACGTAGTCTTTTCCTGATCAGAGGGATGTATAGGGATCTGAAAGAAACCTGAGTACCCATCGAGGAAGCAGAAGTAGGAATGCAGAGCGAGTCGCTCGAGCATCTGATCGATGAATGGCAGTGGAAAATGATCCTTCCTTGAATTGGCGTTAAGCTTCCTGTAATCGATGCACATACGCCATCCGGTGACAGTCCTTGTCTGTATTAACTCGTTCCGATCATTCTTGATGACTGTCATCCCGCCTTTCTTTGGAACAACCTGTACAGGGCTGATCAAAGGGCTATCGGAGATAGGAAAGATAATACCTGCGTCTAGAAGTTTCATAACTTCTTTCTTGATGACCTCTTGAAGCTTCGGGTTGAGACGACGTTGATGTTCGATAGAAGTCTTTGTCTCGTCTTCGAGGTGGATCCGATGCATGCACAAAGAGGGACTGATGCCCTTGATATCTCTGATCGAATAACCTATCACTTTCCTGTACTTACGCAGCATATCTAGCAATTTGTGGACTTGGGAAGAGTCCAGATCGACGTTAACAATAACATGATAAGTAGATTTGGATCCAAGAAATTCATATCGAAGTCCGGTGGGGAGAGGTTTGAGTTCAAGCTCTGGTGCGGTGTCGGGATCCCATCCGAAAGTTGACGAAGAATCTGAATGGTTAATGAGTGCAAGAATAGATGTATCATGAGAATCGAGTGATGTACCTGAGTAGGAGGGGTCGGGGGAAGCCACGAGAGATGAAAACGTGGTGTTTTGCAGTTCTGAATGAGCAACCAATCGGTTGGAGACATTGGATCCGATCGGTTTCGGTTTCTGTAAGATTGACTCGGAAGTCTGACCATTAAACCAATCGTTTCCTATGCATGACACGATCGGTTCTGATTTCTGTACCTCGAAGCGATCGGTTCTAAGTTCTGTAACTTTGGCTCACAAATTCGATCTGCCAACCGATCGTTTCCACCAGACGACACGATCGGTTTTGATTTCTGTACCTCGAAACGATCGGTTCTCAGGCCTGAACCGATCAGTTCAAATTTGTGTAACTTTTCAACTTGAAATACTACCGAAACGATCGGTTCCAAGGTGGAAACAGATCGGTTTTCTCTCTGTGAAACTTCGGCCACCATTGTGTCGATGGAATTTTCGTGATCCATAATCCGTTCGTAAATCCACATTTGTTCAATATCGGTATAGGTGCTATCCTGCGATAAAAGAGTCAGTTCCAAGGGGTCATCATGATGAGATTGATGCATTACCTTTTCAGCCAAGGATCCGAAAACATCGAGGAAGCACGCAGATTCGGTTGACGACGGTTGCTTGAGATTTTTGTCCAAAGTAAACTCTACCAACTCGTCTCCAATCTTCATGGTCAGTCTACCTGCTCTAACATGGATAACAGCATATGCAGTGTTAAGAAACGGACGACCAAGAATGATGGGTACCTTAGAATCTTCGTCCATGTCAAGAACCACAAAATCCACCGGAATGTAGAAATTTCCGACTTTTAGTGGCACGTCGTCAAGTATTCCAGCAGGGTATTTAACGGATCGATCGACTAATTGGAGAGCCATTCTGGTAGGTTTTAGCTCGCTCACATTCAGCTTCTTGAAGATGGAGAGTGGAAGAAGGCTGACGCTTGCTCCTAGATCACAAAGCGCACGATTGATAGAAACATTGCCTAATGTGCAAGGGATTGAGAAGCTACCTGGATCCGACTGCTTGGGTGGCAGCTCATGTTGGATCAGAGCACTACACTCGGCGGTGAGTGCTATAGTCTCTTTCTCAACGACTCTCTTCTTAGTCAGGATGTCCTTCAAGAACTTAGTATACGAGGGAATTTGCAAAATAGCTTCAGTGAATGGCATGGTTACCTCGACTTTTTCAGCATTTCCGCGAATCTGGCAAACTGACTGTCTTCGCTATGCTTCCTCAGACGCGATGGGAATGGTATCGGCGGAGGTCTAGGAGGAGGAGGCACGTAAGCTGGTTCAGGAGTATCGTCGGAAATATCTGAAGCTTTGGTCTTCGAGCTTTCGCCTTGCTCAACTATCAGTGAGTTTCCAGTGTCTACCTGCTTACCATTTCGAAGAGTAATAGCATTAACATGTTCATGAGGGTTAGTCTCAGGTTTACCTGGAAGAACACCGGACGGTCTTTGAGAGTCTGTTGCGAGCTGGGCAATTCGATTGTCCACAACCTTAAAGTGGGCGTCAATATTCGTGAATTGAGTGCGGAATTCTTGAGTCTACTTCTCATGTGCCTGAATGAGCTGTTGAATAAGAGCATTTGTATCTTGAGAAGGGTCGCGATTACCCGGAGGTGTAGGATTATTGTACGACTGTCCCGGAGCTCTGTAGTTGGAGTTCTGATTAGGGCCTTTGGATTGAAAAGCAAAGCCGGGTGGAATCCTCTGGTTTGGATTGTTGGATGGTCTGAAGTTGTTCGGTGCGGGATTCTCAACATTGTTCGACTTGTAGGAGAGATTTGGGTGATTCCTCCATCTTGGTTTGTACGAGTCCATGTAGTTATTGTTGGCTACGTAGTTCAGATCTTTAACCCTGTCCTCGATCGCATAAAGACCATGATCCTCCTGTGGATGTGTCGGAACATATGTGGTAGAAATCAGGTTGACGCTTGCAAATTTAGCATTAAGTGCTGCCAAATGATCAAGAATCAGTTTCAAGCTGGGATCGCCGTCTTTCCTCGGTAGATCGCGAGAGTATTCGCTCGGAGCATCTTCCTCTTGAGCCATCATTTCAATATGTTGTTCTAGCTCGACGAATGACTTGTTCTGGATGCTTCCACCGCAAGAAGCTCGGATTAAAGTCTTGGTATCCATTCTGAGCCCTCAGAAGAAGGTGTTGATCAAATAGTTCTTGTCAAGTCCGTGATGAGGGCAAGACTTATGATATCCTTTGTACCTCTTCCAAGCATCATAAAGACTTTCTCTGTGCGCTTGCTTGAATGAATGAATGCCGTAAAGAGTTGCTTGAGTGCGGTGAGTTGGGAAGAATTTTGACATAAACTACACTTCCAGCTGCTCCCAGGTGTGGATAGAATTTGGTATCAGATCATAACACCATTCCAAAGCAGCATCTAGGAGAGTCCAGGGGAAAGCAATTAAGCGGAGTGCATCCTCCTTCACCTTGTTGTCTCTCTTGATAGAACGACACATCATTCTGAAGCGAGTTAGATGCGCGTTCGGATCTTCGTTCGGTCTACGTCGGAAAGCATTGTTGCCCAACATCTGAATAGTAGACAGGTTCAGCTCGAAACTAGATATGTCGATGGCCGGTAGTCAAATACCAGCCAAAAGCTCGGTGTGTTTTGGCGTATTGTATTGAGCAAAGGTTGAGTTAGCATAACCCTCAACATCACCGGGAAAAGTATGATCTCGATCGTTTTCCATCTGTTTTCGTTGACGTCGGATGTATCTAACGGTTCTTTCAAGTTCAGGATCAAGAGGTACTAGATCTGATGTTCCAGCACTCCTGGTCATGTACTAGAGAAACCTGCACAACAGACGAAAAACGACAACAAACAAAGAAAAAGTGAGAAATCACTTAAGAAAAAGAGGAACAAAAAAATCCAGACTAGATAGAATCTAATCCTATTGTCTAAATTGTCCCCGACAACGACGCCAAAAACTTGATGTCAGAAATCTAGGCGAATAAATTCGATCAAGTTATAATAACCTAGACTCAACAAATACCGCAAGTGTACGGATCGATTGTAATAGCTAGGGTCGAACATAAGGACAAAAGTTAAGCAAAGAATTCAGTTCAAATCCAAGTCTAGATCCAGAGAAAATATGAGAATATGGTGGAAAGTATCAAAGCAAATAACTAAAATCGGTTGTAACTATGGAAGACAAACACTGCAGGCTTCGGGATTGCTTTACATGCAATAATCTTCTCTAAAGATGCAGATCTTTGTAATTCATAAATCCAATTCGGGGAATTCAAGCTCTATAATAGAAATTAACTCTCTGAGTCTAATCTCACTATCCAGACTTTATCCTATTAATCTCTCGATTCAATAATCTAAATTCTGGATGCATGAACGAATGCTATCATAATTCCTAGGCAGATATTCATCTCTCGATGCAATACCTGTTCTATCTATTGAGTTATTTCTAGATTATAATCCCATATGTCTATGCGAATTAAAACCCTAAGTTCATTCAATCAAGTGGCCAACAAGATCAAAAGCATTAATCTCAACTCAATAAACCGAATAGAATAAATAAATCCACAGAGTCTGGAATTAAAAACAACAGATCCCTACATAGCAAATCCCTAACCCGCAGCAACGGGACTACTCGCTACACATCGAGACGACAGGGTTCATATCAATACAACAAAACATTGTAAAATAGAATAAGGAAGAAACTCTTAGTCGATTTTTCGGCTTCGTGATCTCCATCTTCTACTCCAATCTCTTGCTTCCTAATAATCTCCCTCTTTTCTCTGCTCTTGATTGATTATTCTGCTCAAAATTCGGAATGCATGTGACCTAGAAGCTTTCTCCCTTTTATTTCATTTTGTTTTGGCCGAAATCGGAATGTTTCCAAAAACTCCGCCTGAGAACCGATCGTTTCGTCATATAGTGAACCGATCGGTTCATATTTCTGAGCAAATCTTCAATTTCCGCAAATCGAACCGATCGGTTCTCTCAACATGAACCGATCGGTTCCGCCTTCTGAGTAATTCTTCTGTTCTTGTCCAAGAGGCGAAACGATCATTTCGGAATGCCCTGAAACGATCGGTTCTTGCTTCTGATTCCAAATTCGGTTGGTTTTCGCTCATTTTTCGGCTCTTAGTGCGTAGTACCTGCAAAGATTAAATCAAAGCGAAACCGAAGCTAAACACGCACCTAAACGTCTCAGATATCATAAAGTCAGGTAAATATTGCGTGTTATCAAACTCCCCCAGACTTGTCGCTTTGCTCGTCTCGAGCAAATTGTCAATGAAAAACGAGTTTAAAAGGGAGGAAAATGAGTGACAGCTAAGATCAGAATGAAGTCGACAGAATAGATTGCTAATCACACACTATGCTAGCCTGGATGAAATCAATCCTACCCTATTTTGATCTCTCTTGATTCATTTCAACTCTAATGGTAATGGAGTCTAAGTCTTTCGCCTAGAACCTCTAGAGATTTCCTTCTTTCTGCCAAACACGCCTCTCAAATCTATTTACCAATATTCCCAAAGACATTCTGGCCATTGTCCTTTCTTTTCCAATGTCTCCATTCAAACTCATAATCACGTGAGATCGTTGATTCCTTTCACTTGTTTCTTCTTTCAAGACTTTATATCCTGGACTTCTAGGACGTTGAAGTTGCTGAGTACCCTTCTTTTTATTTCTTTTTTTATTTCTTTTTTTTTTCATGGATACTCAACCCATAACTTAGACCCGAGTCGTTACGCACTAATGTCCTCGAATGATTTTCTTGACGAGACAGTGACAGAGGAGTGTCAGATATAACTACTTATGACATTTATCCTTTATTTCTCTAACATCGGCCTAATGATCTAAGGGTCCTGGGAACGATTCTTAGGGAAACTTATACGCTTGGTCCAGAAGATATCTATCTCTAAAAGGCTCAGCTAACACATACCACGTACCTATCAAGCCTATTTTGAACGAGAGCTAGCATTTCAGATAGAGACTGACAATTCATCCCTGAACCTAAATCAAAAGCTCTAGGACGGTTCGCATAGGTCGTCAAAGCGGACTAATTCTATCGAGTCCTATACATCATCATATCCCAGCTATCAACTCAAAACGGTTTATGCAAATGCTCCTAACCATGCATACAATCAGGGAAAGTGAAAAATACGAGAGGAGATAGATACTTAGCTGTGTAAGTCTGCGTGAAATGAGGCGGAACTCTCGATACTCTCGGGTTGGAATCGCTATGAGAAATGTGATGGTAAACACTCAACGACCTCTCCACATTGTAGCTTCAAAATCGACGTGAGAGAAAACCAAAACATCGTGGAAACAAAAAAAGAGAGAGTCATAATCCAACATAAAGTCGCTATGAGAAATGTGATGGTAAACACTCAACGACCTCTCCACATTGTAGCTTCAAAATCGACGTGAGAGAAAACCAAAACATCGTGGAAACAAAAAAAGAGAGAGTCATAATCCAACATAAAGTCAACAGACATAGCGACATAACATCATCCAAGTACAAAGCAGGAGGAGAAAAGCAAAATAAGAGAAAATAAGAAAAGGAAAAAGAAGGGAACTGGAAAAATCACTCTTGAGGGTCACCTGCGGTGTCCGTGTCGTCTGCCGGTGGCGGCTGGTCGGGATAAGTCATGTCTGGATAGGGGTATTCAGTGGCAGTGCAATGTGCTGTCGACCAGCCGGTGTGAAGTGGAGCTCCTGTAGACCCTAAAGGACCTGCATCTGGTAGTAATCCATGTGGCGGCGCTGGTCCAAATATGTCATCATGGAACTGTGGAGTTGAGTCTGACGCTCATCCATCTGAATCTGTCACTCGTCCATCCGTGACAGCCGATCGTCGATAGAGCGGAGGCGAGGGCCGAATGCAGCGTGGGCTGTGGTGATCTCGTGCCGGTCGTGAGCAAGGCGGCGAACTCGGTGCTCCATGATCTCAAAGCAGCCCGCATCACAAAGCTGCCGGAAAGAGCGTATCTCTACGCCATCAATGGTTGGGCTCTGATAGGACGGTGGCTGCCAGTCAATGGCGGGGGGGCAGGGGGGGCAGGACCCGGTAGCACTGTCGCCTCCACGTCTTCCATGGGGACCTCGAATGTCGGTGGACATAGAAGACCCTCTAGTGTAAGTGGCGGAATGTTCTGAGGCCACATTATCTGCCTATACTTCTTGTCATCGTATATGCGAGTCCAGTAGTAGCGGTGAAAGTCAATCTGAACAATGCCCTTGTTGATCAACACTACCCCGTTCAGAGTAGAAGGGCCGGTGAGGGCCTTACCACAGCCGAAGAGGTTGATGCGCAATCGACGGGCTATCATAGAGACGATGCCTCCAACGTAAATCTTCTGCGGTCCGGTCCCAGGAATGGTGAGGACACGAGCAAAGTGGTGGGTTACCAAGGATGCAATATCAACTCTGTTCATATCCCAGGCGTCACCCTCAAACAAGTCCTTGAGGGCATACCGGATGAGTGCGAGGTCCGTCATCGAAACCTGGCTTGCAGTGTGTTTAGCAAACAAGCAGCAGACCAAGAACTGATGGAAATACCTGATGGTGGGGTGGTAGAAGCAGGATGCTTTGGCCTGACCGGCCTTGAAAGGACCGTAGGCAATCTTCTCCCAGAATGGCGTAGCAATCTCGGCTGAGTCGATGTTGGGCATCTGAGTCGATATGCCAGATGGGATGGAGAGGATGTCTGCAAACTGAGCATAGTCAATAGGTATTCTTGGTTAAGTAGGCGAAAATCCGTGTACGCCCCGGAGACAGACTGATCACGCGGGAAATAGCAGCTGAACGAGGACATGAATTCCCGGGTAAGCCACGCATAGGTCTTCTCATGTGCGGAGTATAATCGAGACCATCTGACTTGGTCAAAGAGGAATTGGAGCTGATCTTCAATGTACATGTCCGCAACCACCGGATCGACGAATTTAGTTGGTGAAAATCCGTGTACGCCCCGGAGACAGACTGATCACGCGGGAAATAGCAGCTGAACGAGGACATGAATTCCCGGGTAAGCCACGCATAGGTCTTCTCATGTGCGGAGTATAATCGAGACCATCTGACTTGGTCAAAGAGGAATTGGAGCTGATCTTCAATGTACATGTCCGCAACCACCGGATCGACGAATTTAGTTGGTCGGAGAAAGGGTTCTTCAATCCGTGCATAAACGGTGCGCTGGACACTGCCCCGAAAGGCGATGGCTGAGTACTGGCGATGAGTACGAGTGGGTATAGGGTCGTGCTCGCGCCGGGTCGCAATTCAGTGGTTTCTGCCCAGACAACGTGTCGGGATTCGTTGAGGAAGAACGAACGTGAGCCATGGGTATCTGTGGATTGAGCATTCGATGGTTGGGCACCCGAGGACTGAGCTCCCGAGGGTTGAGCGCTCGAGGCGGTGGTAGAACGTGATCGCTTTTGACGAGGGGCCATCTGCGCACAAAAAGAGAAAAAAGACGATTAGAATGTATGGAAATGAAGCGAGGTATAAGGATAGAGACATGAGTGTTCTGATACGACGAACAACCGTGGAAGTGATCAAAAGTCGGATTAGAAGACATAACCGATCGTTTCAGAAAGGGTGAAAACGATCGGTTAGAGTTTCTGAGCAATTTTCGACTTCTGTTGTTTGAAACGATCGGTTCATTTAAGTTCGAACCGATCTGAAGTTTTTGCAACTCAATCATGTATGATGGAATCATCAAAGATTTGATTAAGAATAATGAATTACTATTCTCATTAATAGCATTTAACCAGCTGGGCAACCATATGCTTCGGCCCGCATTGAATGCTGGTTCTTCTTTTTAGTTGATCCAAAACTATTCTTCTGATATCTGTAGTTTTGCGAAATGAAACGGACCTGAAACGATCGTTTCGTCAGAGAGAAACGATCGGTTCTCGCCTTAAACTACAGATTTACTGGAAGAATCGCATGGAAATGGGCAAGTGCAAACCAAATACAACTCGATCAACTCAAATCGAAGTACAGAGGACGAATGAGCTTGGAAATTGACGTAAAGTACAGCGAAAATCATGCAAATGGACATTCACACGAGTATGAGTTTTGAAAACTTACCGGATTCGACAGATCGGTGGAACCAAAGGGAGAGAGGGAGATGGCGAAGTGGCCCGACGCAGGGAAGGTGATGGGGGTTAGGAACCGGTGAATGAGATGGCGAATTTCGGTGAAAATCGGGGGGAAATGGCGAAAATGGCGAGAAAAGAACGAAAGGAGAGTGAAGAAGACGAAGGCTAGGGTTACAGTCAGGCCACTCGAACTTACCGTCGAAACGATCGTTTCTCATAAGTAAGAACCGATCGTTTCACCCTTTTCGCACGTGATAGGCATGGGAAAGTGTGAACCGATCGTTTGTACACATACAGAAGCGATCGGTTCGTGATGCTGAGCAGCATTCCACGAGCATGAGAAGGAACCGATCGTTTGGCTCGATCAGGAAACGATCGGTTCGTGAGCCTGAACAGTAAATGGAGGGATAGATCGAAATACCCTGTATCGCGAGTGAGTGTGCAAGGAAAAATGGGGAATATAAAATAAAGAAAAATAAATAAATAAATAAATAGATAAAAGCGAAAGAAATAAATATGTGGAAAAAGGATACAGGTTCGGGAAAAACCCGAACGTGCTCGTTTAAGGTCGTGAGCACAAGGACCGTAGTAGTATCAAGATGGGGAGGGATCAGAGAGAGGGAGAGTGCCTCTCTCGAAAGACGGTTCGTCGGGATTGTACAGCTTCACCCGTTGAGCGTTTACTTTGAATGCTTTACCGTCGGAGCCCCAAAGCTCGATTGCACCATGGTTGGCGACATGTTTGATTGCGAATGGACCGGACCAGCGGGATTTGAGCTTACCTGGAAAAAGAGGTAGTCGAGAATTGAAGACAAGGATACGATCATTTACCTGGAAGGATCGATGAATGATGTGGCGATCATGCCAACGTTTAGTACGCTCCTTGTAAATTTTTGCATTCTCGTAGGTGTTTAGGCGGATTTTTTCAAGATGATGGAGTTGTAATACGCGCTTTTCTGCCGTGGTTTTCAGATCGTAATTCAGAGTTTTGATAGTCCATAACGCCTTATGTTCCAGTTCAACCGGCAGATGACAAGCTTTCCCATATACCAGCTGGAAAGGAGTCATACCAATAGGAGTATTGAAAGCGGTTCGGTAAGCCCAGACTGCATCATCGAGTTTCTGTGACAAGTCTTTGCGAGATCGGGATACGGTTTTCTCTAGAATAGATTTGATCACCCGGTTAGAGATCTCGACCTGACCACTAGTCTGCGGGTGATAAGGAGTAGTAACTCGATGTTAAACCCCGTATTTCTTCAGTAGAGTCTAAATGACTCGGTTCACAAAATGAGTCCCTCCATCGCTTATTATAACACGCGGTACTCCAAAACGAGGAAAAATGACTCTCTGAAACATCCGTGAGACGACTTTAGAGTCGTTCGTCGGACTGGCAATCGCTTCGACCCATTTGCTCACATAATCGACTGCAACCAGTATGTAGAGATTCCCACAAGAAGGAGGGAATGAGCCCATAAAATCGATCCCCCAGACCTCGAAAGGTTCGACTTCCAGGATGAACTGTTGAGGCATCTCATGACGTCGGGAGATGTTTCCGGTGCGCTGGCAAGCATCACAAGAAGAAACAAACCGGTGAACATCTTTAAATAGAGAGGGCCAGTAAAAACCTGCTTGAAGGATCTTGGAGGCTGTCTTCGAA
>NW_010960741.1:168216-178744 GCF_000463585.1 Tarenaya hassleriana
ATTGACTCGGGAATCTGTAGTCTCGATAGATGATCAGCAACACCGTTTTCTGTCCCCTTTCTATCCCGGATCTCCACGTCAAACTCCTGTAAAAGTAGTGTCCATCGGATAAGACGTGGCTTAGCATCTTTCTTAGACATGAGATACCTGAGTGCGACGTGGTCTGTGTAAACGATCACTTTGGAGCCGATGAGGTATGATATGAATTTTTCGAACGCGAAGACAATGGCAAGCATTTCTTTCTCAGTCATAGTGTAGTTCGTCTGGGCGTCATCTAGAGTGCGGCTTGCGTAATAAATGGCATAGAGTTTCTTGTCCTTTCGCAGTCCAAGAACTGCGCCAACTACATAATCACTGGCGTCGCACATGATCTCAAAAGGGAGATCCCAATCTGGCGGTTGAATGATAGGAGCGGACGTCAGAGCTTTCTTCAGGGTCTGGAATGCAACGTCACATTCAGCCGTATACTCAAATGTAGCTTCCTTGCAGAGGAGATCAGTGAGAGGTTTGGAGATTTTTGAGAAATCCTTAATGAATCTCCGGTAGAAGCCTGCATGACCGAGAAAACTGCAGATGCTTTTGACATTGCAAGGTGGAGGCAGTTTCTCAATTACTTCTATCTTGGCTCTGTCGACCTCGATCCCTCTTTCTGAAATTTTGTGTCCCAGAACGATGCCCTCACGAACCATAAAGTGGCATTTCTCCCAGTTGAGCACCAAATTAGCCTGTGAGCACCTGTCTAAGACTCGAGAAAGATTCATTAGACACACATCAAAGGAGGGTCCATGGACGGAGAAGTCATCCATGAACACCTCCATAATATCCTCGATGACATCCAAGAAGATAGCTATCATGCAACGCTGGAAAGTGTCAGGGGCGTTACAAAGTCCAAAAGACATACGTCTATAAGCAAATGTACCATATGGGCAAGTAAACGTAGTCTTTTTCCTGATCAGAGGGATGTATAGGGATCTGAAAGAAACCTGAGTACCCATCGAGGAAGCAGAAGTAGGAATGCAGAGCGAGTCGCTCGAGCATCTGATCGATGAATGGCAGTGGAAAATGATCCTTCCTTGAGTTGGTGTTAAACTTCCTGTAATCGATGCACATACGCCATCCGGTGACAGTCCTTGTCTGTATTAACTCGTTCCGATCATTCTTGATGACTGTCATCCCGCCTTTCTTTGGAACAACCTGTACAGGGCTGATCAAAGGGCTATCGGAGATAGGAAAGATAATACCTGCGTCTAGAAGTTTCATAACTTCTTTCTTGATGACCTCTTGAAGCTTCGGGTTGAGACGACGTTGATGTTCGATAGAAGTCTTTGTCTCGTCTTCGAGGTGGATCCGATGCATGCACAAAGAGGGACTGATGCCCTTGATATCTCTGATCGAATAACCTATCACTTTCCTGTACTTACGCAGCATATCTAGCAATTTGTGGACTTGGGAAGAGTCCAGATCGACGTTAACAATAACATGATAAGTAGATTTGGATCCAAGAAATTCATATCGAAGTCCAGTGGGGAGAGGTTTGAGTTCAAGCTCTGGTGCGGTGTCGGGATCCCATCCGAAAGTCGACGAAGAATCTGAATGGTTAATGAGTGCAAGAATAGATGTATCATGAGAATCGAGTGATGTACCTGAGTAGGAGGGGTCGGGGGAAGCCACGAGAGATGAAAACGTGGTGTTTTGCAGTTCTGAATGAGCAACCAATCGGTTGGAGACATTGGATCCGATCGGTTTCGGTTTCTGTAAGATTGACTCGGAAGTCTGACCATTAAACCAATCGTTTCCTATGCATGACACGATCGGTTCTGATTTCTGTACCTCGAAGCGATCGGTTCTAAGTTCTGTAACTTTGGCTCACAAATTCGATCTGCCAACCGATCGTTTCCACCAGACGACACGATCGGTTCTGATTTCTGTACCTCGAAACGATCGGTTCTCAGGCCCGAACCGATCAGTTCAAATTTCTGTAACTTTTCAACTTGAAATACTACCGAAACGATCGGTTCCAAGGTGGAAACAGATCGGTTTTCTCTCTGTGAAACTTCGGCCACCATTGTGTCGATGGAATTTTCGTGATCCATAATCCGTTCGTAAATCCACATTTGTTCAATATCGGTATAGGTGCTATCCTGCGATAAAAGAGTCAGTTCCAAGGGGTCATCATGATGAGATTGATGCATTACCTTTTCAGCCAAGGATCCGAAAACATCGAGGAAGCACGCAGATTCGGTTGACGACGGTTGCTTGAGATTTTTGTCCAAAGTAAACTCTACCAACTCGTCTCCAATCTTCATGGTCAGTCTACCTGCTCTAACATGGATAACAGCATATGCAGTGTTAAGAAACGGACGACCAAGAATGATGGGTACCTTAGAATCTTCGTCCATGTCAAGAACCACAAAATCCACCGGAATGTAGAAATTTCCGACTTTTAGTGGCACGTCGTCAAGTATTCCAGCAGGGTATTTAACGGATCGATCGACTAATTGGAGAGCCATTCTGGTAGGTTTTAGCTCGCTCACATTCAGCTTCTTGAAGATGGAGAGTGGAAGAAGGCTGACGCTTGCTCCTAGATCACAAAGCGCACGATCGATGGACACATTGCCTAATGTACAAGGGATTGAGAAACTACCTGGATCCGACTGCTTGGGTGGTAGCTCATGTTGGATCAGAGCACTACACTCGGCGGTGAGTGCTATAGTCTCTTTCTCAACGACTCTCTTCTTAGTCAGGATGTCCTTCAAGAACTTAGTATACGAGGGAATTTGCAAAATAGCTTCAGTGAATGGCATGGTTACCTCGACTTTTTCAGCATTTCCGCGAATCTGGCAAACTGACTGTCTTCGCTATGCTTCCTCATACGCGATGGGAATGGTATCGGCGGAGGTCTAGGAGGAGGAGGCACGTAAGCTGGTTCAGGAGTATCGTCGGGAATATCTGAAGCTTTGGTCTTCGAGCTTTCGCCTTGCTCAACTATCAGTGAGTTTCCAGTGTCTACCTGCTTACCATTTCGAAGAGTAATAGCATTAACATGTTCATGAGGGTTAGTCTCAGGTTTACCTGGAAGAACACCGGACGGTCTTTGAGAGTCTGTTGCGAGCTGGGCAATTCGATTGTCCACAACCTTAAAGTGGGCGTCAATATTCGTGAATTGAGTGCGGAATTCTTGAGTCTACTTCTCATGTGCCTGAATGAGCTGTTGAATAAGAGCATTTGTATCTTGAGAAGGGTCGCGATTACCCGGAGGTGTAGGATTATTGTACGACTGTCCCGGAGCTCTGTAGTTGGAGTTCTGATTAGGGCCTTTGGATTGAAAAGCAAAGCCGGGTGGAATCCTCTGGTTTGGATTGTTGGATGGTCTGAAGTTGTTCGGTGCGGGATTCTCAACATTGTTCGACTTGTAGGAGAGATTTGGGTGATTCCTCCATCTTGGTTTGTACGAGTCCATGTAGTTATTGTTGGCTATGTAGTTCAGATCTTTAACCCTCTCCTCGATCGCATAAAGACCATGATCCTCCTGTGGATGTGTCGGAACATCTGTGGTAGAAATCAGGTTGACGCTTGCAAATTTAGCATTAAGTGCTGCCAAATGATCAAGAACCAGTTTCAAGCTGGGATCGCCGTCTTTCCTCGGTAGATCGCGAGAGTATTCGCTCGGAGCATCTTCCTCTTGAGCCATCATTTCAATATGTTGTTCTAGCTCGACGAATGACTTGTTCTGGATGCTTCCACCGCAAGAAGCTCGGATTAAAGTCTTGGTATCCATTCTGAGCCCTCAGAAGAAGGTGTTGATCAAATAGTTCTTGTCAAGTCCGTGATGAGGGCAAGACTTATGATATCCTTTGTACCTCTTCCAAGCATCATAAAGACTTTCTCTGTGCTCTTGCTTGAATGAATGAATGTCGTAAAGAGCTGCTTGAGTGCGGTGAGTTGGGAAGAATTTTGACATAAACTACACTTCCAGCTGCTCCCAGGTGTGGATAGAATTTGGTATCAGATCATAACACCATTCCAAAGCAGCATCTAAGAGAGTCCAGGGGAAAGCAATTAAGCGGAGTGCATCCTCTGTCACCCTGTTGTCTCTCTTGATAGAACGACACATCATTCTGAAGCGAGTTAGATGCGCGTTCGGATCTTCGTTCGGTCTACGTCGGAAAGCATTGTTGCCCAACATCTGAATAGTAGACGGGTTCAGCTCGAAACTAGATATGTCGATGGTCGGTAGTCAAATACCAGCCAAAAGCTCGGTGTGTTTTGGCGTATTGTATTGAGCAAAGGTTAAGTTAGCATTGCCCTCAACACCACCGGGAAAACCAAGATCTCGATCGTTTTCCATCTGTTTTCGTTGACGTCGGATGTATCTAACGGTTCTTTCAAGTTCAGCATCAAGAGGTACTAGATCTGATGTTCCAGCACTCCTGGTCATGTACTAGAGAAACCTGCACAACAGACGAAAAACGACAACAAACAAAGAAAAAGTGAGAAATCACTTAAGAAAAAGAGGAACAAAAAAATCCAGACTAGATAGAATCTAATCCTATTGTCTAAATTGTCCCCGACAACGACGCCAAAAACTTGATGTCAGAAATCTAGGCGAATAAATTCGATCAAGTTATAATAACCTAGACTCAACAAATACCGCAAGTGTACGGATCGATTGTAATAGCTAGGGTCGAACACAGGGACAAAAGTTAAGCAAAGAATTCAGTTCAAATCCAAGTCTAGATCCAGAGAAAATATGAGAATATGGTGGAAAGTATCAAAGCAAATAACTAAAATCGGTTGTAACTATGGAAGACAAACACTGCAGGCTTCGGGATTGCTTTACATGCAAGGATATTCTCTAAAGATGCAGATCTCTGTAATTCATAAATCCAATTCGAGGAATTCAAGCTCTATAATAGAAATTAACTCTCTCGAGTCTAATCTCACTATCCAGACTTTATCCTATTAATCTCTCGATTCAATAATCTAAATTCTGGATGCATGAACGAACGCTATCATAATTCCTAGACAGATATTCATCTCTCGATGCAATACATGTTCTATCTATTGAGTTATTTCTAGATTATAATCCCATATGTCTATGCGAATTAAAACCCTAAGTTCATTCAATCAAGTGGCCAACAAGATCAAAAGCATTAATCTCAACTCAATAAACCGAATAGAATAAATAAATCCACAGAGTCTGGAATTAAAAACAACAGATCCCTACATAGCAAATCCCTAACCCGCAGCAACGGGACTACTCGCTACACATCGAGACGACAGGGTTCATATCAATACAACAAAACATTATAAAATAGAATTAGGAAGAAACTCTTAGTCGATTTCTCGACTTCGTGATCTCTGTCTTCTACTCCAATCTCTTGCTTTCTGATAATCTCCCTCTTTTCTCTGCTCTTGATTGATTATTCTGCTCAAAATTCAAAATGCCTGTGACCTAGAAGTTTTCTCCCTTTTATTTCTTTTTGTTTTGGCCGAAATCGGAATGTTTCCAAAAACTCCGCCTGAGAACCGATCGTTTCGTCATATAGTGAACCGATCGGTTCATATTTCTAAGCAAATCTTCAATTTCCGTAAGTCGAACCGATCGGTTCTCTCAACATGAACCGATCGGTTCCGCCTTCTGAGTAATTCTTCTGTTCTTGTCCAAGAGGCGAAACGATCGTTTCAGAATGCCCTGAAACGATCGGTTCTTGCTTCTGATTCCAAATTCGGTTGGTTTTTGCTCATTTTTCCGCTCGTAGTGCGTAGTACCTGCAAAGATTGGGCTTTCTTCACAAGAGATTGGTGACCTCTAATCCATTATCAGTCTTTAGAGAGGTCCTCTTAGATTCCATGAGTCCACAACATGCTTCTGGAGCACATCTGGATCGTGGTATTCTCTATAAGTGTTTCTCCTAGTAAGTCAATCTGATGAGAGCATCATTTCCTTTGCGATGAATTTATCTAGGTAATCCGTTAGAGTACGATTCACCTTTGCATGAATACTACTGCTGCGTTGGTGAGTCTTCACGACTTTACTTGAACCCAGAATAATCATCTCGAGTCGGGGCACTTTGTCCTTTGTGCAACTTTTGCCTTGGCAGGTGATATCTTGTCCATGAGTCGACCTTGTAGAATCGTCGAGTTCTCGGTAGTTGATCCAGTAATCCATCAATCTTCGGTAGTATATATCGATTCGTGATGGTCCTTCTGTTTGCCTACTAGTGGTCGGTTGATCAGAATCTCATCTTGTTTTGCCTAATCATTTTCAGTCTTTTATGTTAATACGAAGGGGTCCTCCGTCAATGCCACTCAGATGGCATGCAATGACAGGTCCTCCCCCCTTCGTTCTAGACTTTCTACTTGGTAGAGTTGGTGTATATTCCTTGAATTATTACTCCATGGCCCCTTAATGACCTCAAGATTAATTCCTTGATTCTGATCCTTGAGTTAGGCGTTCGACTTAATTTACGGAAATTATTATTTTCCAGTTAAGATATTATGGCGGCATTCCCAATGCGCCATATTATCTTCACTAAACTTTCGACGACTGCAGCTCACATCACTTGTACGGTTTTCGTAAAACAATTTTTTTTCCATTGGACGTGGTTTTTGAAAAACATTTTCAGTGTAAAACCATTAAGGTTAAGGTAATGAGTCATTCTTTCCCGTGGAAGGAATGTTGCTCTGATACCAAAAGTTGTGACACCCGTATCCCGTTTCCGTAAACAGGATATGCCACATGGACGAAACCAATAAAATTTAATAAAACCAAAAGTACGGGAAATTAAAACCTTTATTTCATAAATGAGCAGCGGAATAGTTTAATATAACCTTTATTTATCACACGCCCGATCTTAAAATACAATGCAAAGTAAAACATCGTTTTCAAGTTTAACACAAATCAAGTCCGTACGTGATGCTGCCTCCTCTTCAGTCGCTATCCAAATGTTACTCATACTCCTCGTTATCTGAAAAAAGTTAGTCAGCGAGGGCTAAGCACAACTGCTTAGTGAATGACCCGGGTTGGATCCGATAAACTCGTTCCCAGCGAGAACGGTATTAAAACGATAAAACACAAAATATATTATTCAATATTAAGCATATATTCATATCATATTTGAGCATCATCATATACATTCCCGTATGGCTTCACACCATCGGGTTAGCCGTAAACCCTGGTCACTTCTCATGACCAGGAGCGCCTCTCACGCCCGTCACATCTCATGACGTTGGCCGTCGCGTCTCACGACAATCAAGTATGTATGGCTTCGCACCATCGAATCAGCCGTAAACCCTAGTCACATCGCATGACTAGGAGCGTCTCTCACGCCCGTCACATCTGATGACGTTGGCCGTTGCTTCGCGCAACAATCAAGTCCCGTATGGCTTTGCGCCATAGGGTTAGCCGTAAATCCTAGTCACATTGCATGACTAGGAGCGCCTCTCACGCCCGTCACATCTCATGACGTTGGCCGTCGCATCTCACGCAACAATCAAGTCCCGTATGGCTTTGCGCCATAGGGTTAGCCGTAAATCCTAGTCACATTGCATGACTAGGAGCGCCTCTCACGCCCGTCACATCTCATGACGTTGGCCGTCGCATCTCACGACCACAATGCGCCTCACGCGCACGTCACTTCTCGTGATGACCGATGTCACTTCTCGTGACCCATCGGAAAATAAACCCAATCATCATACAACGATTCACTCGGTGCATTTTGCACATCTCACCATGCATTCAATTTATTGGTTTAATCCAATTCTTCCTTTTTACGTTTTGTCGTGTTCCGGCTCGTTTTTCACATAGTTTGATCGATTCCAAGGTTTATATTTCATCCCAGGGTCTTTTTGGCTCAATTTGTCCAGGTAATTTCAGACCGTTCCGGCATTTTCAGGGTTTGGACCGGTCGGTCTAGAGCCTGGACCGATCGGTCCAGAGCCGGGAGACAGATCGCGATTACGCGATTTTCGTCCCAGATTCTGGTCAGACTTCGTTAGCTCATAACTTGCCCGTTTCTTGTCCAAATTGAGTGTCGTTTGTTTCTAAATGGTCATTCAAATGTCCTCTTTTGGTTCTAATCATTTCTTCAATTATCACTCATATGTTCTGGGTAATGGCCTGAAAGTGTCGGACTTAGAACGGGTTTGCGTTTTTCTCTGAAATTTACAGTTTTTCTTTGATTTTCAAACTTTCATAACTTGCTCGTTTCTTCACCAAATCGAGTGTCGTTTGTTTCTATGTGTTCATTGCAACTTCTACATTCTAATCATGCACGGTTTCATCGAATCAATACCATAACAACGATGAAAATGAGCTCACACTGAGGCAACTCGAACCACTCACCTTGCTCAGTTTTGGATCTGAGTTTTGGCCGGATTTGATGGCGTTTTCCGGCGACTCCGACGATGGCGACTCTCTAGACCTTCTGAGGTCGGTCCTCTTTGCTCCCACGAGCTCCTTTCCTCTTCTCTCTCTCTCTTTCTCTTCGTCTCTCTCTCTTTCTTCTCTTTCTCCTTTGTTCTTTCTCTGCAGAGAAAATGGCTGAGATGTCATCTTTGCAAGGGTTTTTCTTCGACAAGGATGAGTCAAATTGGCTCTAGCTCATTCCCACTATAAAGCCTGCATTGAGGAGGGTCCAGGGGTGGTCCCGACAAATCATTTGATGCCCTACGCGCGGAGAAAAGCTTAGGGGAAGTCCGCAAGTCGAGCTGGATCGCACCCTGTTTTTGTCGGCCTGGACCAGTCGGTCTGCATCTTGTACCGGTCGGTCCAGGCACCCTATTTCCCGTTTTCCACCGTTTTCTTGCCCCTTTCGCACGTGGTGATTCCCGAGCCTTTTCCCGACATCTTATGGTCCATTTTTAAGGTCTTTAAGGCCCGTCGATCGAATTTTTCTCTTCCCGGAACTAATTAAAAATTCGAATCTGGATTCAGGATATTACAATATCTCTATGTGAATAATACAATCTATCCTATTGATTTTGATCCGAAACCAAACCCATATCTCTATGTAGTTTAGAATCTAAGATAATTGATCAAGGGATTAACAAACATCAATCGAATAAAAGCACAAATCAATAGAACCGAAACAAATAAAAGTTGAAATCCAAGTTAGGGTTCAAACATACCCAAAACACAAACGAATCCCTAACCCATAGTCACGGATCTACTCAAGGTTCATAGAAAACAACAAAAAGCTCAGAGAAAAGGATATAAAAGAAGGGATAGAAAAGCTCATCTCGATGTGTAGTCTTCACGATCAAATCCTCCTTCTTCCCGAAATCCTGTGAACTCCTTTTCTTCTCTCGCCAAAAGCACTCCAAAAGTATGTATCTAAGTGTTCTCTAAGGCTCTTTGGTCTTCTAGGACATGGCTAGGCTTCTTTTATAATCCTAGTGTGGCTCCCAAGAGTCCTTTTCCCTTTGGAATGCTGAAAATCGCGAATTAGGGTTTTCCTCTGGATCCGTACCGAGTTCACTTGGATCCGGACTAGTTCAGATTTCTGGGCTTGAATTCGGCCCAATGCACTTTGGATTCGGCCCTCTTAATCCGCACCGGATCCAGTTGGATTCGGCCCTACACTGGCAGTTTTCTGGTCTTCACGAATTCGCTTATAACTTTCTGCTCTGGTGTCGGATTTACGCGATTTTGGTGTCTACGTGAAGGTCGTGAAATGCTCTTTCCAATGGTAAGGTTTCGCACGAGACTGCTGTAGAGAAAGTTATTGATCTCGCAATATGAGTACCTCATCCGAAATTCAACTCTAACGCTCCAAAAAGCTCTTTTTCGAGTCCAATCATCTTCGAAACCTGTAACTCTGCAAAACTAAAGCATAGCCGGGTTTTGTGTCCTAAAACGCCTAGAATGCCTATAAATGCATGTGATTATCCTGTAAAACCTAGACAAACTCTCATAAAAATATAGAGAAAAATAGGAGTTATCAATAGGGATCTGAGAGAAACCTGAATATCCGTCGAGGAAACAGAAATAGGAATGGAGAGCGAGTCGCTCGAGCATTTGATCGATGAACGGTAGTGGAAAATGATCCTTCCTTGTATTGGCGTTCAGCTTTCTGTAATCGATGCACATACGCCAGCAAGTAACAGTCCTGGTTGGCATCAGCTCGTTCCGCTCGTTCTTGATCACCGTCATTCCTCCTTTCTTGGAGACCATTTGTACCGAACTGACTGATAACACGATTTTCTCCTCTATTTCAAAGTTCATTGTCCAACGATTTCGCATCAGTTTTGTGCACTGTTAGACATTTAGGATCATTTCAGCACTGGGTTTTGCTTCCTCTGCATTCTCTGGTGATTGAACAGGTAATAGACGCATTATGGGCGCCAGAGGAACATAATCGAGGACTTCTGAGCATATTGTACCGGAACAGAACGATAAAGGCACTTCCAGCTCGAGTTGCACTTGAACACGGCCATGTCGAGTCCAAACACGGTCGTGCAAAGGCAAGAAAACGAAGAAATTCTTACAGACATTTGACACGGACCGTGTCGATGTGAAACACGA
>NW_010960741.1:178890-184687 GCF_000463585.1 Tarenaya hassleriana
GTTTCGAGAAAACTTTCTATTTTTGCATCTGAACTTCCGTTTTCAGAATGGAAAGAAGCCTAGCTGCCAAGGAAATAAATAGAGGACGTCTTAGGCTTCAGAAATCATCGAGAGATCACAGCAGAAGCCAGAGAACTTGAGAGAGAATCAAGACGAAGTTTCCTCGGTGATCCATTCAAGCTTACTGTACTTTTTCCATTTGACTTAATCTTAGGTCTTCTGTTGCGATTTATCCTTTCTACGACTCAAAGATAATTGCTAGAGAGTTGTAGAATTTTTGGCCTTCCATCGTAGAGTTTGGTGGCCTTTGCCCAATGGTAGCTTCGGTCTTTAAAGAGATCCACTTGGAATCCCTGAGTTTCCTCGGTGATCCATTCAAGCTTACTGTACTTTTTCCATTTGACTTAATCTTAGGTCTTCTGTTGCGATTTATCCTTTCTACGACTCAAAGATAATTGCTAGAGAGTTGTAGAATTTTTGGCCTTCCATCGTAGAGTTTGGTGGCCTTTGCCCAATGGTAGCTTCGGTCTTTAAAGAGATCCACTTGGAATCCCTGAATCCAGACCGTGTGTCTTGTGCACATGCCATCTTCTCTCCTCCTCCATGGTGTTCCCCTTTCATCCTGGCACCTTGATCTGATGAGAATATCATTTATGGTGATGAACTCATCTTAAAGGAAACCGTTAAAATATGGTCCGTCGGTCAAAGCGAATCCTTCTACGGACCGGTCACCATTGCGGTTCCCAAGTTCAATAGTCTTTGGGCTTTCTTCACACAGATTGGTGACCTCTGATACGTGTGTATCGAGTCTAAAATCTATAACCCGATTCACAACTCACCGCAAGGATACGGATCGTCGTAACACGGGGTCGAACACAAGGACCGGTAGCTATGTCTAAATCCTAATCGAGACTAAAACAAAGCAAGCAAGTAGAAGTGATGGTGGAAATTTATGGAAAGAATAGCAAATAAGGAAATAAAACAATAAAAGCGTGTAAGCTAGCAATCTAAGATGACCGTGGGTGTCGGGACCGTATTCGCATGTATGGGTATATGCTAAGCATGCGAGAATCACGATATTGAATCTGTATTCGGGAATCGTCAAACAATAAAAATAGAGAAATCACCTCCCGGCATATAACTCACTATCTAAAGTTCTCTAAATCCATATCCCTATGTGATTTATCAAACTAGATGCATGAAGAACACTATCATCAATCCTAGATCGATCAAACCATATTCCTATGTGAATAATACAATCTATTCTATCGATTTCGATCCAAAACTAAATCCATATTCCTATGTAGCTCAGAATCTGAAATAATTGGCCAAGGGGTCAGCAAATACCAATCGAATAAAGCACAAATCGATAGAACCAAAACAAATCCAAATCGCAACCAAGTTAGGGTTCAAACATACCCAAAACACAAACGAATCCCTAACCCACAGCCCTGGATCTACTCACGGTTCATGGAAAAACACTGAGCAAAAGCAGAAACAGAAAGAAAAGAGGGAGAAGAAAGACTCATGTCGACATCAAGCGATCTTCACGTTCCAACTCTCCTTCTTCTTCCCGAAATCCCGTAAATTTCCTATTTCTCTCCCCAAAGCTCTCCAAAGTCTGTATAAAGTCTGTCCCTCTCTCTAGGACGTCTGTAGAGTCTTTTTATAAACCCTAGGCGGCGCTCCCGAAGTTTTACTCCCGTTCCAACTCTAAAAATACGAATTTGGGCTTTTTCTGGGTTTTGACTCGGACCGAGTCAGTACTCTGACTTGACCGAGTCAAAACGGGACTATTAAGAATTCGGCCCAGCCCATTCTTCTGACTCAGTGTGTCTGACTCGGGGTGTCTGACTCGGGCCTTCTGACTCGGTGTGGCTGACTCGGGCCGAGTCAAGGCGGGGAATTCTTGACTCTTTCATCCTTTTAGCTCCAGATTGCTCCCGTCTTGCTCCAAATCACATCCGAGACCTGTAATCCTATGAAAACACAACCAAACCGAGTTTCGTGGCCTAACACGCCTATAATGCCTACAAATGAACATGATCCTCATATAAATCATATAAAAACGTCCAGGAAATATAGAGAGAATTAGGAGTTATCAAATCCCCCCAGACTTAAACCTTTGCTCGACCTCGAGTAAAGAACGAAGGAATAAAATCTGCAAAACAGGGATGATGAAGATCAAATAACATCCTCATGAAACTCAAAAGTGAAACATCCGTCTAATGCTAGCTTCCTGTGAATCATACCCAAACCGGTCTACTATGATCTTTCTACCAAAGACTAATCTACCTAGTAATGGGACTTTTATTGCCACCTAGAACCCGTTAGAATCTCTACAACTCACCAAGCCTATTTCTGAACCTATCCTTATCTCAACTTAATCTTTTCGATCTAAGTTCTACATACCTGTATTTTTACCTTTTTGTAGGCTTTTTCTATCAAACGCACGCATCTCGGGTTTCTAGGACGTTGAAGTCGAAGGACATCGGTTTTCTCTTTTTTTCTTTTCTTTCTTTTCCTCTTTTTTTTTCTTTTTGATGCGATGTTCGACCCACAACTTAGACCCGAACCATCAATCGATGCACTCATATCCCCGAACGATTTTCGTTAACGAGATTTTGACAGCGGAGTGTCGAGATGCTCTATTTTTCCAAGGCATTTGTTGAACTAGATTTCATCGACCTGCAAGACTCGGAAAAGATTCTAAATGAAACATATAACCTGGATATAGTCGTTTCAACTCCGTAGGTTCCAAACAACAACCTCATCCCACAAACTATATATAGAAAGTCTGGAGAACTATCAATTCGACACGGTTCAACCACGCTCTACAAAGTCACTAGATCATCAAGATGTTCCTACTCTATCATTCCACAAATCCTCCAAATGATGTTCAAAACGGGTGTCCGAGGTATGTCATATGCAATCATGCAAACCTAACAAAAATCATCTATATGAAAAAAGTAAAAAAAAAAAGTGAATGCATCTAATGCAAAGTGGTATGCAAAAAGTGAAAAAATTTCCTAAGTCTATATGCCATGATAAAATGCACCAAAACTAAATGCAATTCTAAGTAGATAGGTCTGAATGGGTGAAGGATCTATCCACCCCCCAGACTTGAACCATACACCGTCCACGGTATAGACTCTCGTCCGGAAGAATAGAATCGAAAATAACGTATGAAGAGAACCAGTAAAAGGGTAGAGAAGGCTTAGCTCTGCGAAATTCGTTCGCTCGCAATGAAGTTAACTCACGTCAAACGCCAGAACTCTCACACTCTCTGTGAACTGGGATCTATCCACTCGTCGTCACTCGGAAACTGATACTCATCTCTCATATGTCGGTATGAACGCTCATAGAACAACAAATGTTAACCGAAAAAAAACATAAAGACTCGCATATAGATAAATAAGTCCAGAGGATGCAAAATCCGAGTCTCCAAAATACATCCGAAAGGCCTACTACATCTCTACTAAAATAGAAAAGGGAAGACCTACCTGAACTATGGTCTAGTCGTCTGCTGGTGCATCGTCTCTGTCGTCCTCCATGGGTACTGGTGGCTGCTCGTCTGGGAATAGTCGGTTGCGGAACCCGCGAAACTCCCCATATAATGCATCGTGCTGTATCCTGAGTGCCTGCATCTGATCAACCAGCTGTGATGAAGTCCCGCACCATCTGGTGTACATGCTTGTCATCTCGGAGTCGACATGGCTCCGCATGTCTGTCATAGCGCTCTCGACTGAACTCCTAATGTCGACCACTGCCCTGTCTACTGAGCTCCGCGTGTCCAACATCGCTTGTGGCTGGAATGTGTATTCATAGCTGTCTGGGCCACAAGTAGGTGGTGGCGGTGATGGTCGCGTGAAGTCCGGCTCTGGAAATGAAGCAGTTGGCGGGGGCAGTGGAGATGCCTGGAGCAAGTCATCGGGTAGTCGGGATGTCCCTGCCTCTGAAGTGTGGTGCTCCGAATGTGTGGGCGGTGCAGGCGGCTCGTCGTATGCCTCCTCCTCTAGACCAGATCGCTGTCCTGGTGTGAGGTCTATGTTGGTTGTGGCAGATGTATGTTCGGCAGAAGGAGGCGCCTCTTGATGTTGCTGCTGCGCTCATAGTATAGCCAGTAGGTTCGGCGACCCTCGATATCTATGGAGGACTTCTGTCGCAGCACCTTGATGTTCAGAGTGGAGGATGGGCTGCATCGGGTCCTCTCGTACCTGCCGACGTTGACTCCTACTCGTCTAGCAATCCGAGTGATCATACCTCCGACAAACACTTCGACTCCAGAGTCTGCCTGCTGGATCGAGTATAGGTGGAGTGCTACTCGGGAGGCTAGATCAACGCAAGACATTCCCCAGTCTGACCCATCGTAAAATGGACTTAGGGTCTGCCGGATGAACTGTAGCTCCGTCTGGGATACTGACCTCGGATCTTTCCTAGCAAACAGTGTGTTAGCTAGGATCATGTGGAAGTACCTGACTGCAGGGTGTCGGATCCATGTAGACTTCAGACGACTGGATATGTAGTCGCGGGATCCTATCTCCGACCAGAACTGTCGTAGTACGGAGCCGCTGTCTGCTGCATGTCAGGGGTGGGCAGGCGGAAGCGAGGCTCGTGGTCGGTGTCGCTGACTACGATCGTCGGAGGGGTCAGGGTCATCACTGCGTCCGCCCGTGGTTGGAAAGGAGCAAGAGGTGGAATGTGATCCTCGCGAACGTGGATGCTCTAGATTTGGTCTTGCGGGTGGCCATATGAAACTCAAGACAAAGACGGTGAGTGCGACCGGGATCACCAATACGCGTGGGAAATGGCCCGGATATCGCACAGATGACTGACTCGGCCGAGTCAAGACTACCAAGGCTGAGTCAGAACGTGCTATCAGTGTAAGGGATGTTGCCTCGGTCGAGTCAACATGTGACTCAGACCGAGTCAACACGTGTTCGTCATTGGAATTCCGCGCTTTGCCTCGGTCGAGTCAAAACTTTGACTCGGACCGAGTCAGAACGCTGTTCGTTCCGCCAGACGAAGAGCTGCACTCAAAATCCCCGAAATCGCTGAAATCAACCGAAAAAACTCATGGGTAATCAAGAATAAGCATGTATGTGCAAAGATCTGTGTCCTAATCACTCAAAAACTCATAAAAACTTTCTGATTTGGTGAAAATCACAAATCTCACTCTTAACCCAAATTTTTTTCGCAAATCCGGAATAAATATGCGTAAATCTTGGCGAAATAGGTATGAATCGTCCATAAACTGCAAAATATAAGTGAGGGGACACATACCGTACGGATTTAGGCTGTAAAATCGGTGGAGGCGACTCGGGGTGACAGAGACCGAGTGAGGGGTGTTTTTTCGCGGAAAAAGGGCAAAATGGGGAAGAAAACGGCGGAGTGGAATAAGTAGGGTTTCGAAACTCTGACTCGGACCGAGTCAACTCTTGACTCGGTCGAGTCAGTTTACCTTATGCCGATTCGTCCTTCGCGAATTGACTCGGTCGAGTCAACACTTGACTCGGACCGAGTCAGAAAGTAAAATAAGTAGGGTTTCGAAACTCTGACTCGGACCGAGTCAACTCTTGACTCGGTGGGGTCAGTTTACCTTATGCCGATTCGTCCTTGCGAATTGACTCGGCCGAGTCAACACTTGACTCGGACCGAGTCAGAATTCTGTGACACGATCTGAACTCCGTTTCTGCGCTCGATGACCTGCGAATCAAGTTCTATATCCCTGTACCCAAGGGAAAACACCATGTAGGCTCCCAAATCCAAAAAGAAAAGTCTAAAACCCAAATAACAT
>NW_010960741.1:184889-188215 GCF_000463585.1 Tarenaya hassleriana
GTGGTCGTAAACTCGATGGATCTTGAATGGATCGGACCACTTAGACTTCAGCTTACTTGGACACAATCGCAAACGAGAGTTGAAGAGAAGGACAAGATCACCTGAGTGGAATGTTCGCGGAATGATGTGTCGATCGTGCCATTTCTTCGCTCTCTCGTTGTAGATTTTTGCATTCTCATACGCGTCAAGTCTGATTTCTTCGAGATGGTGAAGTTGGAGCTCACGTTTCTCTGCAGCGGTCTTCATGTCCTAGTTGAGCGCCTTGATTGCCCAATACGCTTTGTGCTCGAGCTCAACCGGTAGATGACATGCTTTGCCATAGACTAATTGGAACAGAGTCATACCAATCGGTGTTTTGAAAGCCGTTCGGTAAGCCCATACCGCATCGTCTAGCCTCTGTGACCAATCCTTCCGTGATTTAGCGACAGTCTTCTCCAGAATGGACTTGATCTCCTGGTTAGAAATCTCCACCTGTCCACTAGTCTGAGGATGATACGGAGTAGCAATCCGATGACGAACCCCGTACTTCTTCAGTAGTGTCTCGATGATCCGGTTGACAAAGTGTGCTCCGCCATCGCTAATCACAACACGAGGAACACCAAAACGTGGAAAAATAATCTGTCTAAATAACCTAACCACAGTCTTAGCATCATTCCTCGCGCTAGCCAATACCTCTACCCACTTAGTCACATAATCAACCGCAACTAAGATATACACGTTCCCACAAGATGATGGAAAAGGTCCCATAAAGTCTATGCCCCAAACATCAAAAAGTTCCACTTCTAGAATATAATTCTGAGGCGTCTCATGGCGTCTAGAAATGTTACCTGTGCGCTGGCAAGAATCACATGAGGCGACATACCTATGGACATCCTTGAACATCGTAGGCCAATAGAATCCCGCTTGTAGAATCTTTGTTGTGGTCTTCGAAGCGGCGAAATGACCTGCATAATCAGAAGAGTGGCAATGGAAAAGTACCTGTTGCACTTCTGCCTCGGGAATGCATCGTCTGAACATCGCGAAATGACCTGCATAATCAGAAGAGTGGCAATGGAAAATTACCTGTTGCACTTCTTCCTCAGGAATACATCGTCTGAACATCCCATCAGTACCACGCTTGAACAAGAACGGATCGTCCCAAAAATAATCCCGCACGTCATGGAGGAACTTCTTCCTTCCATTATAGTTAAGTTCGGACGGGATCACTTGAGAGACCAGATAGTTCACGTAGTCTGCGTACCATGGGTCTTCGTGTTGGGTAGTGACTGCCATAATCTGTTCCTCTCGCAAAGAATCATCGATCGGGAGAGGATCGGGTATCGCAAGGCGTGAAAGGTGGTCTGTAACTGTGTTCTCCGTGCCTTTGCGATCCCGAATCTCGACGTCAAACTCTTGTATGAGTAGCATCCATCGAATCAGTCGAGGTTCGGCGTCTTTCTTCGTCAGCAAGTACTTCAAAGCCGCGTGGTCTGAGTATACGATCACCTTCCGCCCCACCAAGTACGACCTCAACTTCTCAAAAGCAAACACCAAAGCAAGCAACTCTTTCTCAGTAGTAGTGTAATTTACCTGCGCATCATCAAGAGTCCGACTCGCATAGTAGATGGCGTGGTGTTTGTGATCCTTCTTCTGTCCCAGCACTGCTCCAACCGCATAATCGCTAGTATCGCACATCAGCTCAAACGGTAGAGTCCAATGGGGGGCTGTATGATTGGTGGTGATATCAGAGCTGCCTTCAAAGTCTGGAAGGCCTTCGAGCATTCTGCAGTGAACCAGAATGGTACATCTTTCGCCAACAGCTCGGTAAGTGGTCTGGAGATCTTGGAGAAGTCCTTGATGAACCGCCGATAAAATCCCGCATGTCCTAGAAAACTGCGGATGCCTTTGACGTTCACGGTTACGCCCCCGCCGATAAAATCCCGCATGTCCTAGAAAACTGCGGATGTCTTTGACGTTCACGGGCGGTGGAAGCTTCTCAATGACCTCTATCTTCGCTCTGTCTACCTCGATTCCCCTAGAAGACACCTTATGTCCTAAAACAATCCCTTCTTGCACCATGAAGTCACACTTCTCCCAGTTGAGGACTAAGTTGGCCGCTGCACACCTGTCTAAAACTCGATGCAAATTGGCCAAACAAACGTCAAATGAGGGTCCATGGACAGAGAAATCATCCATGAACACCTCCATAATATCCTCAATCACATCAGAAAATATAGCAGTCATGCATCTCTGAAATGTGGCAGGTGCATTACATAATCCATAAGGACAAGTAAAGGTGGTCTTCTCCTGGTCGCTCGGGTGAATGGGGATCTGAAAGAATCCCGAGTAACCGTCTAGAAAGCAAAATACGAGTGGAGTGCAAGTCTCTCTAACATCTGATCAATAAAAGGCAAAGGAAAGTGATCCTTACGGGTGTTGGAGTTCAACTTACGATAGTCGATGCACATCCTCCATCCCGTGACCGTCCGTGTAGGAATAAGCTCGTTCTTCTCGTTCTGGATCACAGTCATGCCTCCCTTCTTGGGTACAACCTGCACAGGACTCACCCACGTACTATCCGAAATAGGGTATATAATACCCGCATCTAACAGCGTCATCACCTCTTTCCTAACTACCTCTTTCATCGTCGGATTCAACCTACGCTGATGCTCAACAGAGGATTTCGACTCATCATCTAAGTGAATACGATGCATGCATAATGAAGGGCTAAGTCCCTTAATATCATCCAAAGTATATCCAAGAACACCCCTATAACGTCTAAGCAAATCACTCAACTGTTCCACCTGGGGTTCTAGCAACGCAGCATTCACTATAATCGGATAAGTCGAGTTAGGTCCAAGGAAAACATACCTGAGCCCTTCGGGTAAGGGCTTCATCTCCATCTTCGGGGCGTTCTCTAAACTCCAATCCGCTTTATTCAGCGTCCCCGTGCTAAGTGGTGGCTCTCTGGGCTCTAGAACGTCTTTAATAGTCGTCGTGGAGGGTTCGGAGACGTTCCGGACTGGCTCAGTGTCGGTGGTGGGGCTCAGAGAATTGACTCGGTCCGAGTCAGAACGAAGGAAGGCCGAGTCAACACTTGATTCGGTCGAGTTAGAACTCTGCGACACCGAGTCTGAAGCTAACAAAGTTTCGAAGTGGTCCAGCGATCTGACTCGGTACGAGTCAAGTACTGACTCGGTCGAGTCAGAATACAGAAGCTCGAATTTCTCCTCGGTTTCATCATCTAAAGCCTGTGTGAGCTCCCGAATATCCTCCCAATTGCTGTATATACTCGCATCTAATGCCAGGAGGGATATTTCAAGTGGATCAATGTCTCGGAACTGATC
>NW_010960741.1:188289-190008 GCF_000463585.1 Tarenaya hassleriana
TCTGTTCTAGGACGTGGCTAGGGCTTTTTTATAACCCTAGGGTGGCTCCCCAGAGTTCTAATCCCATTCCAATGCTGAAAATCGCGAATTAGGGTTTCTGGTTGGATCCGGACCGATTCCAGGTGGATCCGGACCGGATCCAGATTCCTGGGGTCGAATTCTGCGTCCTTGATCCGGACCGGATCCAGTTGGATCCGGCCCTGCGCTGACAGTTTTCTGGCCTTCACGATTTCGGTCGTAACTTTCTGCTCCAGTGTCGGATTTACGCGATTTTGGTGTCTACGCGAAGCTCTTGAAGTGCTCTTTCCAATGATACAAGTCTCGTACGATTTGGATTTCTGTAGAGAAAGTTATTGATGTCGCAACATGAGTATCTCATCCGGACTTCTCCTTTAACGCTCCAATTAGTTCCTTTTCGAGTCCAATCATCTCCGAAACCTGTAACTCTGCAAAACTAGAGCACAACCGGGTTTTGTATCCTAACACGCCTAGAATGCCTATGAATGCATGTGATTATCCTATAAAACCTAGACAAACTCTCATCAAAATATAGAGAAGAATAGGAGTTATCAATAGCCTCATAGAACGGTATAGTAACCTCCAGCTTCTGAAGCATATCAGCAAATCTCGAGAACTGTGTATCCTCATCATGCTTCTTCAATCGAGAAGGAAAAGGAACGGGTGGTACCTTAGGTGGAGGAGCGACGTATGGCGTTTCGGCTTCCTCTGCATTCACCCGAGGTGTCTCATCTGCTATGCCTTTTCCTTTCTCTTCAGCAGTGTATCTAGACGTCGTCCCTTTTTCTGTAGGGACTGTCTCTGGCAGATTCTTTCCACTCCTCAGCTCAACAGCGTTTACATGCTCTCGTGGATTTGGCTCGGGCTTCCCAGGAAATGTGCCCTGCTGCCTAGAGGGTTGTGATGCAAGCTGTGCGATCTGTGTATCCACTAGCTTCATATGTGCATCCATCCCATCAAGTCTCCTCTCAAAGGTATCCTGCCTTGCCCTTATGCTCTGTACCTCGGTTTTCAGCTCCGTAAATGATGTCTTCTGATCGAGCATTAATTGGGCAAGCATTGTCTTGATGTCTGCTTCATCATTCTTTGCCGGTGGAGGAGCTCGGTAACCCTGATTCTGCTGCCCGTATCCTGGATTCTGTTGCGCATATCCCTGATTCTGCCCCTGAAAACGTGACTGAGTGAAGCCCGGTGGATTCTGAGGGATTCTGGAAACGCCCTGTTGCTGTGCACTCAATGCTCCGCTCGGGTTTCCGTAGGAGAAACCAGGATGGTTCCTAGGCGCGTTCGGGTTGTAGAGATTGGAAGGATTCTGGTACTGATTCCTTCCTACGTAGTTGACATCCTCAACCGGTTCTTCCTCTGATGTGGCAACCAGAAACATGCCAGGCTGGACTTTCTGCGGGTTAGACGTACTCTTGAGTCCCATGTGCTGCTTAATTGCCGATAAATCTGACATGACCGCTTTCAAAGCAGCGGACTCACCCAAATCTACCCGTCCTGTAGAGCGTCTGATGCTATCTCCTGACATCCCTCTTGCTTTGGTCATCTTCACAATCTGCATCTCTAGGGTGTCAAAGGAAATGTCGTATACACTCCCTCCACAAGCTGCATCCATCCATGCTCTAGTGTCGTCTCTCAGTCCGTGGATGAATGTGGAAAGCAGCAGTCGCTTATCCATGCCGTGGTGTGGACAAAGGC
>NW_010960741.1:190117-191119 GCF_000463585.1 Tarenaya hassleriana
GGGGAGTAGTATTTCGCCATGAATTGCTCCTCTAGCTCCTCCCATGTCGTAATCGAGTTTGGCTCAAGAGTATAGAGCCAATCTCTTGCCCGGTCTATCAGTGAAAAAGGAAAAGCCTCCAAGTATACATCTTCAATAGTCATCCCTCGTGCCTTCCTAACTGATCTGCACACCATCTTGAACTGAGTCAAGTGAGCAATGGGATCCTCTGTAGGCCGCCCTCTGAAGCTCGCCTGACTGAACATCGTGATGCACTGTGGCGGTAGCTCAAAGCTGTCTATGGGCGGTCGGTTGATGCATGATAGGAGTTGGGTGTGCTTCGGTGCAATGTAAGAACCCAAAGTCTCCTCTGCAACGTAGGTAGCTTCGCCCTTGGTCTGCTGATCATAGAGCGGATTCATGCGCTCTTGATTCTCTTGATGCTCCTCATCATGAATCGCATGGTCATGTTGATGGTCGTGCGAACTACTCGACCTCGACATAGCTTCTCTTCTCTGCTGCTTTCGGATGTCTCTCAAGGTACGCTCAATCTGTGGATCGTAGACTAGGTCTTCTTTCCGAGTAGAGCTCCGTGTCATGCACTAGAATCCTCCAAATCGCAAAGAAAAAGAAGAACTCGAAACCAAGTGAAGCCGCAAAAACAAAGAAAGAAAAAGAAAAAGAAAAAGAAAACAAGCTAAGATCTAGAATCAATAAAGACCTAAAAATAGGCTAACCAGTCCCCGGCAACGGCGCCAAAAACTTGATACGTGTGTATCGAGTCTAAAATCTATAACCCGATTCACAACTCACCGCAAGGATACGGATCATCGTAACACGGGGTCGAACACAAGGACCGGTAGCTAAGTCTAAATCCTAATCGAGACTAAATCAAAGCAAGCAAGTAGAAGTGATGGTGGACGTGTATGGAAAGAATAGAAAATAAGGAAGCAAAACAATAAAAGCGAGTAAACTAGCAATCTAAGATGACCGTGGGTGTCGGGACCGTATTCGCGTGTATGG
>NW_010960741.1:191439-192551 GCF_000463585.1 Tarenaya hassleriana
GCCCTCTACACGTATCCACACCTCGGGATGGATTCCAACCTTTGGAACTTGTCTGCTAGGACACGAATCTTCTATTCGATGATGTGCTTTGAGAAAAAGAGATTAAGATCACTTCTTCAACACTCTAGACTCTCCAAAAGGGTTTGAAAAGTTCTCTAAGTCAGCTCCTTAGTGTTAGGGTTCTAAATCTCCTCTTATTCAAGTGATTAACCCTAGATTCGGACTTTAAAATTAAATCCGAACCCCAGACCGAACGGACTGCTTAGTAGTCCGTTCGGTCTGGACACTTGGTCCGTTCGGACCAGTTTCATAACTGGTCCGTTCGAACTGATGGGTCAGTCCGTTCGGTCCAACATTTGGTCCGCTCGGACTGAGCTCTCTAGTCCATTCGGTCCAACAACTTGGTCCGTTCGGACTAGATGCTCCGGTCCGTTCGGTCTACTCCTAGACCGGACGGTCCGGACCACTTATCCAGATTTCTCGACGTTTTCTCGTGCATTTGTCCTTCCCTGCGTGTGTGACCCTGTAGGCTCATTCAATATAGCAATATAACCCGAAATCTCTATTCCGGATATACAAGTCATAGGCGGTCTCTAGCAAGACACTATGACTACCTATCTCGAATAGAGTTTGTTCGTGATCTTACGAACGCCAGTGATGATTCCAGTTGATGATCCTTTTGTATCAAGATATCATATGTCGAATATAAGGCATCGACAAGCCACCTTATCTGATTCGACTGCTTTCTCGTTCACTGAGTTCGACTGTCTGAAATAGATGACGTTCGTCAATAGTGCGGTCACACATTTCTACAGTCTCGCTCACACGAGGGGCCCAGCGATATCTCTCTCTTTTACGAGAGGTACAAATCCCGTCTTGACTATCTACAATCCAGTACATGATTTGTCTCGTACCTGATACACGCCTTTATATTCCTCCTGTTACGCAGGACGTTTGACGCATTCAAAGCACAAAACTCCTCATGTTGGATTCCGTAGACATCTCAGGTCTTAGGATCCAATCATGGAACCGCTATATGAGATTCAAGTCATGACGCTAGTCCATGTGACAATCTCATGCGGGTCAATCCAGTATTCCGTTCTCCAACGAAT
>NW_010960741.1:192569-192776 GCF_000463585.1 Tarenaya hassleriana
CGCTGGTCCATGTGACAATCTCATGCGGGTCATTCCAATATTCCGTTCTCCAACGAATACCTATGCCTGTGATCGTGTCTAATACCTATGATCATCTATATGATCATCAATCACATATCATACTAGTCTTATTATGTCATCATTCCCATAATGACACAAGACTAGGGAGTTTAGTATCATTCATAATGATACATGGATTTCATAACA
>NW_010960741.1:198865-210397 GCF_000463585.1 Tarenaya hassleriana
GGGTCGGAAAAGTTCTCTAAGTCGGCTCCTTAGTGTTAGGGTTCTAAATCTCCTCTTATTCAAGTGATTAACCCTAGATTCGGACTTTAAAATTAAATCCGAACCCCAGACCGAACAGACTGCTTAGTAGTCCGTTCGGTCTGGACACTTGGTCCGTTCGGACCAGTTTCATAACTGGGTATGTTCGAACTGATGGGTCAGTTCGTTCGGTCCAACATTTGGTCCGCTCGGACTGAGCTCTCTAGTCCGTTCGGTCCAACAACTTGGTCCGTTCGGACTAGATGCTCCGGTCCGTTCGGTCTACTCCTAGACCGGACGGTTCGGACCACTTATCCAGATTTCTCGACGTTTTCTCGTGCATTTGTCCTTCCCTGCGTGTGTGACCCTGTAGGCTCATTCGATATAGCAGTATAACCCGAAATCTCTATTCCGGATATACAAGTCATAGGCGGTCTCTAGCAAGACACTATGACTACCTATCTCGAATAGAGTCTGTTCGTGATCTTACGAACGTCAATGATGATTCCGGTTGATGATCCTTTTGTATCACGATATCATATGTCGAATATAAGGCATGGACAAGCCACCTTATCTGATTCGGCTGCTTTCTCGTTCACTGAGTTCGACTGTCTGAAATAGACGAAGCTCGTCTATAGTGCGGCCACACATTTCTACAGTCTCGCTCACACGAGGGGCCCAGCGATATCTCTCTCTTTTACGAGAGGTACAAATCTCGTCTTGACTATCTACAATCCAGCACATGATTCGTTTCGTACCTGATACACGCCTTTATAGTCCTCCTGTGACGCAGGACGTTTGACGTATTCAAAGCACGCAACTCCTCATGTTGGATTCCGTAGATATCTCAGGTCTTAGGATCCAATCATGGAACCGTCATATGAGATTCAAGGTCTAATACCTATGATCATCTATATGATCATCAATCACATATCATACTACTCTTATTATGTCATCATTCCCATAGTGACACAAGACTAGGGAGTTTAATATCATTCATAATGATATATGGATTTCATAACACATCTAGTATACAAGAACATGTAATGAATCAAATACTCTCATAAAACCTAGAAAGTATCAATACATCAAATGTATCTAAATAAAGCTCATAAACAGTACATCATAGACTATTAAACCAACACCATATCCCTATGTGATTTATTAAACTAGATGCATGAAGAACACTATCATCAATCCTAGATCGATCAAACCATATTCCTATGTGAATAATACGATCTATTCTATCGATTTCGATCCGAAACTAAACCCATATTCCTATGTAGCTCAGAATCTAAAATAATTGGCCAAGGGGTCAGCAAACACCAATCGAATAAAGCACAAATCGATAAAACCGAAACAAATCCAAATCGCAACCAAGTTAGGGTTCAAACATACCCAAAACACAAACGAATCCCTAACCCACAGCCGTGGATCTACTCACGGTTCATGGAAAAACACTGAGCAAAACCAGAAAAGAGGGAGAAGAAAGACTCATGTCGACAGCAAGCGATCTTCACGTTCCAACTCTCCTTCTTCTTCCCGAAATCCCGTAAAACTCCTATTTCTCTCCCCAAAGCTCTCCAAAGTCTGTATAAAGCATGTCCCTCTCTCTAGGACGTCTGTAGAGTCTTTTTATAAACCCTAAGCGACGCTCCCGAAGTCTTACTCCCGTTCCAACTCTGAAAATACGAATCTGGGCTTTTTCTGGGTTTTGACTCGGACCGAGTCAGTACTCTGACTCGACCGAGTCAAAACGGGACTATTAAGAATTCGGCCCAGCCCATTCTTCTGACTCGGTGTGTCTTACTCGGGGTGTCTGACTCGGGCCTTCTGACTCGGTGTGTCTGACTCGGGCCGATCAAGGCGGGGAATTCTTGACTCTTTCATCCTTTTAGCTCCAGATTGCTCCGTCTTGCTCCAAATCGCATCCGAGACCTGTAATCCTATGAAAATACAACAAACCGAGTTTCGTGGCCTAACACGCCTATAATGCCTATAAATGAACATGATCCTCATATAAATCCTATAAAAACATCCAGGAAATATAGAGAGAATTAGGAGTTATCAACCTCTAATCCATTATCAGTCTTTAGAGAGGTCCTCTTAGATTCTATGAGTCCACAACATGCTTCTGGAGCACATCTGGATCGTAGTATTCTCTATAAGTTGTTTCTCCTAGTAAGTCAATCTGATGAGAGGATCATTTCCTTTGCGATGAACTTATCTAGGTAATCCGTTAGAGTACGATTCACCTTTGCATGAATACTACTGCTGCGTTGGTGAGACTTCACGACTTTACTTGAACCCAGAATAATCATCTCGAGTCGGGGCACTTTGTCCTTTGTGCAACTTTCGCCTTGGCAGGTGATATCTTGTCCATGAGTCGACCTTGTAGAATCGTCGAGTTCTCGGTAGTTGATCCAGTAATCCATCAATCTTCGGTAGTATATATCGATTCGTGATGGTCCTTCTGTTTGCCTACTAGTGGTCGGTTGATCAAAATCTCATCTTGTTTTCCCTAATCATTTTCAGTCTTTTATGTTAATATGAAGGGGTCCTCCGTCAATGCCACTCAGATGGCATGCAATGACAGGTCCTCCCCCCTTCGTTCTAGACTTTCTGCTTGGCGGAGTTGGTGTATATTCCTTGAATTATTACTCCATGGCCCCATAATGACCTCAAGATTAATTCCTTGATTCTGATCCTTGAGTTAGGCGTTCGACTTAATTTACGGAAATTATTATTTTCCAGTTAAGATATTATGGCGGCATTCCCAATGCGCCATATTATCTTCACTAAGCTTTCGACGACTGCAGCTCACATCACTTGTACGGTTTTCGTAAAACAATTTTTTTTCCATTGGACGTGGTTTTTGAAAAACATTTTCAGTGTAAAACCATTAAGGTTAAGGTAATGAGTCGTTCTTTCCCGTGGAAGGAACGTTGTTCGGATACCAAAAGTTGTGACACCCGTATCCCGTTTCCCGTAAACAAGATATGCCACATGGACGAAACCAATAAAATTTAATAAAACCAAAAGTACGGGAAATTAAAACCTTTATTTCATAAATGCGCAGCGGAATAGTTTAATATAACCTTTAATTATCACACGTCCGATCTTCAAATACAATGCAAAGAAAAATATCGTTTTCAAGTTTAACACAAATCAAGTCCGTACGTGATGCTGCCTCCTCTTCAGTCGCTATCCAATTGTTACTCATACTCCTCGTTATCTGAAAAAAGTTAGTCAGCGAGGGCTAAGCACAACTGCTTAGTGAATGACCCGGGTTGGATCCGGTAAACTCGTTCCCAGCGAGAACGGTATTAAAACGATAAAACACAAAATATATTATTCAATATTAAGCATATATTCATATCATATTAGAGCATCATCATATCCATTCCCGTATGGCTTCACACCATCGGGTTAGCCGTAAACCCTGGTCACTTCTCATGACCAGGAGCGCCTCTCACGCCCGTCACATCTCATGACGTTGGTCGTCGCGACACCATTGAATCAGCCGTAAACCCTAGTCACATCGCATGACTAGGAGCATCTCTCACGCCCGTCACATCTGATGACGTTGGTCGTTGCTTCGCGCAACAATCAAGTCCCGTATGGCTTCGCGCCATAGGGTTAGCCTAAACCCTAGTCACATTGCATGACTAGGAGCGCCTCTCACGCCCGTCACATCTCATGAGGTTGGTCGTCGCATCTCACGACCACAATGTGCCTCACGCGCACGTCACTTCTCGTGACGACCGATGTCACTTCTCGTGACCCATCGAAAAATAAACCCAATCATCATACAACGATTCACTCGGTGCATGTCGCACATCTCACCACGCATTCAATTTATTGATTTAATCTAATTCTTCTTTTTCACGTTTTGTCGTGTTCCGGCTCTTTTTTCACATAGTTTGATCGATTCCAAGGTTTATATTTCATCCCAGGGTCTTTTTGGCTCAATTTCATCACTTTTTAGTCTGGACCGGTCGGTCCAGGCGTTCCCCGGGTCTGAACCGGTCAGTCGGGCAATTTCAGACCGTTCCGGCATTTTCAGGGTCTGGATTGGTCGGTCCAGAGACTAGAGACAGATCGCGATTTCGCGGTTTTCGTCCCAGATTCTGGTCCGACTTCGTTAGCTCATAACTTGCCCGTTTCTTGTCTAAATTGAGTGTCGTTTGTTTCTAAATGCTCATTGAAATGTCCTCTTTCGATTCTAATCAAAATTCTTCAATTATCACTCCTATTTTCTGGGTAATGGCCCGAAAGTGTCGGACTTAGAACGGGTTTGCGTTTTTCTCTTAAATTTACATTTTTTCTTTGATTTTTAAACTTTCATAACTTGCTCGTTTCTTCACCAAATCGAGTGTCGTTTGTTTCTATGTGTTCATTGCACTTCTACTTTCTAATCATGCCCAGGTTTCATCGAATCAACATCATAACAACGATGAAAATGAGCTCACACTGAGACAACTCGAACCACTCACCTTGCTCAGATTCGGATATGAGTTTTGGCCGGATTTTATGGCGTTTTCCGGTGACTCTGACGATGGCGACTCTCTAGTCCTTCTGAAGTCGGTCCTCTTTACTCCCACGAGCTCCTTTCCTCTTCTCTCTCTCTCTCTTTCTCTTCCTCTCTCTCTCTTTCTTCTCTTTCTCCTTTGTTCTTTCTATGCAGAGAAAATGGCTGAGATGCCATCTTTGCAGGGGTTTTTCTTCGACAAGGATGAGTCAAATTGGCTCTAGCTCATTCCCACTGTAAAGCCTGCATTGTGGAGGGTCCAGGCGTGGTCACGACGCATCATTTTGTGCCCTATGCGCGGAGAAAAGCTCAGGGGAAGTCCGCAAGTCGAGCTGGATCGCACCCTATTTTTGTCGGCCTGGACCGGTCGGTCTGCATCTTGATCAAGGGATTAGCAAACATCAATCGAATAAAAGCACAAATCAAAACTGAATTCCAACTTAGGGTTCAAACATACCCAAACCACAAACGAATCCCTAACCCATAGTCATGGATCTACTGAAGGTTCATAGAAAACAACAAAAAGCTTAGAGAAAAAGAGATAAAAGAAGGGATAGAAAAGCTCATGTCGATGTGTAGTCTTCACGATCAAATCCTCCTTCTTCCCGAAATCCCGTGAACTCCTTTTCTTCTCTCGCCAAAAGCTCTCCAAAAATCTGTATCTAAGTGTTCTCTAAGGCTCTTTGCTCTTCTAGGATGTGGCTAGGCTTCTTTTATAACCCTAGTGTGGCTCCCAAGAGTCCTTTTCCCTTTGGAATGCTGAAAATAGCGAATTAGGGTTTTCCTCTAGATCCGGACCGAGTTCACCTGGATCCGGACCGAGTCCAGATTTCTGGGCTTGAATTCGGCCCACTGCACTTTGGGTTCGGCCCTCTTAATCCGCACCGGATCCAGTTGGATCCGACCCTGCACTGGCAGTTTTCTGGTCTTCACGAATTCGCTTATAACTTTCTGCTTTGATGTCGGATTTACGCGATTTTGTTGTCTACGCGAAGCTCGTGAAATGCTCTTTCCAATGGTATAAGTTCGCACGATTTAGACTGCTGTAGAGAAAGTTATTGATCTCGCAATATGAGTACATCATCCAAACTTCATCTCTAACGCTCCAAAAAGCTCCTTTTCGAGTCCAATCATCTTCAAAACCTGTAACTCTGCAAAACTAAAGTACAACCGGGTTTTGTGTCATAACACGCATAGAATGCCTATAAATGCATGTGATTATCCTGTAAAACCTAGACAAACTCTCATAAAAATATAGAGAAAAATAGGAGTTATCAATAGGGATCTGAAAGAAACCTGAATATCCGTCGAGGAAACAGAAATAGGAATGGAGAGCAAGCCGCTCGAGCATTTCATCGATGAACGGTAGTGGAAAATGATCCTTCCTCATATTGGCGTTCAACTTTCTGTAATCGATGCACATACGTCAGCCGGTAACAGTCCTGGTTGGTATCAGCTCGTTCCGCTCGTTCTTGATCACCGTCATTCCTCCTTTCTTGGAGACCACTTGTACCAGATTGACTGTTAACACGATTTTCTCCTCTATATCAAAGTCCATTGTCCAGCGATTTCGCATCAGTTTTGTGCATTATTAGACATTTAGGATCATTTCAGCACTGGGTTTTGCTTCCTCTGCATTCTCTGGTGATTGAACAGGTAACAGACGCATTATGAGCGCCAGATGAACATAATCGAGGACTTCGGAGCATATTGTACCGGAACAAAACGATAAAGGCACTTCCAGCTCGAGTTGCACTTGAACACGGCCATGTCGAGTCCAAACACGGCCGTGCAAAGGCAAGAAAACGAAGAAATTCTTACAGACATTTGACACGGACCGTGTCGATGTGAAACAAGGCCGTGTCGATCTGCAACTCGCCCGTGTCCAGCCTGTGCAGAAGCGCAGAAGTTTTGATCAGACAATTGACACGGACCGTGTTGACATTAAACACGGTCGTGTTACGTTTCGAGAAAACTTCCTAATTTTGCATCCGAACTTCCGTTTTCAGAATGGAAAGAAGCCTAGCTGCCAAGGAAATAAATAGAGGACGTCTTGGGCTTCAGAAATCATCGAGAGATCACAGTAGAAGCCAGAGAACTCGAGAGAGAATCAAGACGAAGTTTTCCGGGAGCAGAGATTGAAGAATCGTCGTCGAGATATCGCTGTGAGTCTTCTTTATCTGTTTCTATGTTTCTTTCTATTGATTTGAACTCGTTTGTTGTTATGGGTTGCGAGTAGTCGTTTCAGTGTAGCTAGGGATTTAACCTTGTAGGGATTTGTTTGGTTTTTATTTTCCGACACTACGTTATCGATACTCGATGGTTTAATTGAACATGAGTTTATTGCTTTTGATCTTCTTGGCCTGTTGATTGATTGATCTTAGATTCTGATTGACAACGAGAGTTGGAATTAGATTCAGAAAGAATTCATTGAATAAATTGATTAAGACTATTGAGAGATAGGTTAATCGGTTTAGGAACTGTGATAGTGATCGTTAAGGCGTTTGATATTTTAAACTATTAGGTTGAGAGAACGATAGGTTAAATTATTGGATAGTGGATTTAGGACTTGAGAGAGCCAAATCTGATATTAGAACTTGAGATCCCCGATTAGAGTTCGATATTCGTAGATTATCCATCCTTAGAAACAATCCTTGCGCGTTAAGGTTATCCCGAAGCTACGGTGGTTTAGTTATTTGATTTACTTAGTTTGTTTATTGCTTTATTTTCGGTATTCATATGTTTCATCTGCTATTCGCTGATCTGAATCTTAGTCGAGTCTTGTTCTTAGTGTAATTATTCCATGTGTTCGACCCTGGTACTGCATTTGATCCGTATCCTTGCGGTATTCGTTGTATCTAGGTTTTTATTACTTGAGCTTATTTATACACCTAGATTTGCGTTATCATTGACCCAAGAACTATCGGAGATAGGAAAGATAATACCTGCATCGAGGAGTTTCATGACCTCTTTCTTGGCAACCTCTTGGAGCTTCGGATTGAGACGACGTTGATGTTCAATAGAGGTTTTCGTCGCATCTTCGAGGTGAATCCAATGCATGCATAAAGAGGGACTGATGCCCTTGATGTCTCTGATCGTGTAACCTATCACTTTCCTGTATTTGCGCAGCATGGCTAACAACAGACCGACTTGGGAAGAGTCCAAGTCGGCATTAATGATAACAGGATATGTCGATTTGGGTCCAAGATATTCATATCTAAGTCCTTTCGGGAGAGGCTTCAAATCAAGCTTCGGTGCACAGTCCGGATTCCAATCGACGGACTCAGGGTTGTTTGTGACTGTATGAACAGAGTCAACTAGGGGGTCAAAAGGCATACGTGAGTCGGTTGTGGCAAGAGAAATGGCGTGTGATGAAGATGGATCATGCAGGGAATCTGGAACGAGACACGATCGGGTGGAACTGTCAGACACGATTGTGTCGAATTGATCCGAGAGGGAGACACAATCGTATGCCTCAACATACATGATCGGGTCGGATGGCTGAATTTTTCTGGAAGTTGATGTATCGGCAACACGATCGTGTTGCAGCAGGGACACGATCGGGTCAGATGGCTGATTTGCGCATATAGGATTTGCGCAGACAGCATTGTGGCTTTGGACACGATCGTGTGGAGAACTAGACATGATCGAGTCCGAGCGCTTGGGTGGTAACTCGTGTTGTATCAAAGCACTGCATTCGACAGTGAGAGCTACGGTCTCTTTCTCAACGACTGTCTTCTTGGTCAGGATGTCCTTCAAAAATTTAGTATACGAGGGAATCTGTAAAATAGCTTCAGTGAAAGGCATGGTTACCTCGAGTTTCTTCAGCATCTCCGCGAACTTAGCAAATTGGCTATCTTCGTTGTGCTTCCTCAGGCGTAATGGAAATGGTACCGGTGGAGGCCTAGGAGGAGGAGGCACGTACGCTGGTTCAGGAGTGTCATTAGGGGCAGCAAGATCTGTGGTCTTCGAGCCTTCGCCTTGCTCAACCATTGGAGAGTGTCTAGTGTCCACCTGTTTACCACTCCGCAGAGTAATAGCATTAATGTGTTCGCGAGGGTTAGTCTCAGGTTTACCTGGAAGGACACTAGACGGTCTTTGGGAATCTGCTGCTAACTGAGCAATCTGATTATCCACGAGCTTAAAATGGGCGTCAATGCTCGTGAATTGAGTGAGGAACTCCTGTGACGTTTTCCCGGTGTATGACCAGGAGTTCTGGGCCTGACAACCTAGTCCCTTTTGATCCAGAGGAACTCCTGTGACGTTTTCCCGGTGTATGACCAGGAGTTCTGGGCCTGACAACCTAGTCCCTTTTGATCCAGAAATCGAGAAATCTGCCAAACGCATTCAGAAGAAGATGGAGGAACGTGCTTTAGCTGTCGAGAATGACAATGACACTTATGGGGCATATCTTCAGCCGAAGTACACTCGACAGCTCTCATGCATTCGCCGGCCCGATATCGATCGCAATAAATTTGAATTCCAGCCTTCATTCATCAGTATGCTCAGCTCATCGGCATTTAGGGGCAGGCCTAATGAAGATCCAATTCCTTATCTAACTCGATTCAAACTGCTATGCCAGTCTGTGAAGACGGTTCAAGGAGTCACCGATGAGTCACTTATGCTAATGGCTTTTCCATTCTCTCTAATGGACGCTGCATTAGAATGGCTCTACACATTGCCACCAGATTCCATTTTCTCTTGGGATCAGATGCAAGAGAAGTTCATGCAGCGATTATTCCCTGCTAGCAAAACCCAGCTCGCAAAGCAACAGGTCAACTCTTTTATGCAGGAACCTGATGAATCTTTGCGCGAGACTTGGGATCGTTTTGTTGGATACCAGCGCCTTTGTCCTCACCACGGCTTAGACAAGAGGTATCTTATCTCCACCTTTTTGCAGGGTCTAAAGGAAGATATTCGAGTCCTCATTCGAGTTGCTTGTGGAGGAAGCCTCAATGAGAAGTCTTTCGACTTTATCGAACAACAAATCACTAAGATGGCTAACGAGTGTGCTCCCTCCCACGAATTCGTGAGAAGTATTGGTTTTAATGAGAATCGTGCAGGTAAGGAAAGTCCTTCCGAAATACATGCTTTACGTGCAGAGTTGGTCAAACTTACAATGCAGGTAGAAAACGCCCATCAGATCACTGATCTGGATGCATCACGAGATGAGTATATGCATGAAGATGTCAACTACATCGCCAACAATCCGTACTCGAACACATACAATCCGGGCTGAAGGAATCACCCAAATTTCTCATACAAGAACTCCTCCAACGCTCTAAATGCTCAGCAAAGCAATTTCGGCAGTTCATCTGTTTCGGGCTCCTCTCAAGGGAATCAATCTCAACCCCGGAATGCCTACCCAAATCAGAACCAAGCCCCTCAACACTACCGAGCACACCGTCAGCCTCAGCAAAATTTCGGTATGTCTCCATCTCAATCACAAGTAAGTCCTGACCCCAACATCAAGTCTATGCTTGCACAACTTATGCAGGGTCAAGAAGCCATTCGCACCGAGATGCGAGAACATCAGCAGAAGACCGACGCCCATCTCAAGCTGGTTGATAACCAGATAGCGCAACTTGCTGCCTATGTCCCTTCGTGACCTCAAGGAGCACTTCCCGGGAAGCCAGAAGCAAACCCCCGAGAGCACTATAGCGATGTATCCTTGCGCAGTGGCAAAGAGCTCGTCAACCCTATCATCACATCTACGGAGAAAGGTCAGTGCTCTAACTCTGCTCCTACATCCTTTCCTAACCCCATAGCGGCTGAAAAATCAACAGAGATATTGGGTGATGAAGAACGCGATGTCTACATACCACCGCCACCATGTCCACCTCCGGTCCCTTTTCCTCAATGACTCAAGAAAACTAAGGAGGATACCCAATTTGCTCGATTTGCTGACATGGTGCGCAAGTCGGAGATTACTATGCCATTTCACGAGGTTATTACTCAGATGTCATCCTACGCAAAATTCCTGAAGGACATTCTCACAAAGAAACGAGTCATCGAGAAGGAAACCATTTAATCCCGAGTGCAGCGCCATTCTTCAGCATGATCTATCACCGAAAATGTCGGATCCATGTAGCTTCTCGATTCCCTGTAAATTGGAAAATGTTTCTACAGATCGTGCTCTTTGTGATTTAGGTGCCAGTGTAAGTCTCCTACCACTCTCCATCTACAAGAAACTCAATGTGGGAGAACTCAAACCAACTCGCATGGCTCTTCAACTAGCTGATCGTTCTGTCAAATATCCTCTGGGTATTCTCGAGGATGTGCCGCTGAAAGTCGGCGATTACTACGTACCGGTCCATTTCGTTGTGGTTGACATGGATGAAGACTCCAAAATCCCGATTATTCTAGGGCGGCCGTTCTTAAACACTGCAGATGCCATTGTCCACGTTCGTGTCGGCGACTGACACTCAAGATCGGCGACGAAACGGTGGAATTCACGCTCGACCAGAATTTCAAGCAACCATCTACAGTGGACTCTATATGTTACATCGACTTGATGGATGCTTTAACCGATGAGGTACTCTTTGAATTTCGTGATTTCGATGCCCTCTCTATTGCTCTTTTTGCTGAACAGGGTTGCAGTACCTTTACGGAGCCTCAAATTCACGCGTACACATCATTCCTAGACGGTTTAAACGAAATGCCATGCAACACGGCCGTGTCGAATCCAAACACGGACCGTGTTGATATTCTGCCGAAAAACATCGAACGCGACACACCCATGTTTGACACCAACTCAGACCGTGTTTCATGCAACACGACCGTGTCTTCATTCGACACGGACTGTGTCAATTGTCTGAGCAAATGTGCGAGAACAGACACGACCGTGCATCATTTTGGGTCAGCCCGTGCACAACTCGACATAGCCGTGTCGAGTGTGAACACGGACCGTGTCGATTCTGGACTCATTTCCAGCCTATTCCTCTGTTCCAATCTTTGCCCGTCTTCGCCGCCAAATCAACCTC
>NW_010960741.1:210983-217617 GCF_000463585.1 Tarenaya hassleriana
GGGACGACTTGAACCGGACTTACCCAAGGGCTGTCGGATATAGGATAAATGATACCTGCATCCAAAAGTTTTAGTACATGTTTCTTGACGACTTCCTTCATCGATGGATTGAGTCTGCGTTGATGTTCGATGGATGATTTGGAATCGTCCTCCAGATGAATTCTAGAGTGTACCCGATAGCTTTCCGGTAGTCTCGCAATGTGGTGAGGAGACGCTCGAGCTGTAGATCATCCAAGGCAGCATTGAAGATAAAAGGATAAGTGGAATCGAGACCGAGAAATGCATACCTGAGTCCAATGGGCAAGGGTTTTAGCTCGAGCTTCGAAGCGATTACAGTATCCCAGTCAGGTAGATGATTCATGGAGGTTGATTTGGCGGCGAAGACGGGCAAAGATTGGAACAGAGGAACAGGCTCGAAATGAGTCCAGAATCGACACGGTCCGAGTTCAAACTCGACACGGCTATGTCGAGTTGTGCACGGGCTGACCCAAAATGATGCACGGTCGTGTCTGTTCTCGCACATTTGCTCAGACAATTGACACAGTCCGTGTCGAATGAAGACACGGTCGTGTTGCATGAAACACGGTCTGAGCTGGTGTCAAACACGGGTGTGTCGCGTTCGATGTTTTTCGGCAGAATATCAACACGGTCCGTGTTTGGATTCGACACGGCCGTGTTGCATGGCATTTCATCTAAACCGTCTAGGAATGACGTGTACGCGTGAATTTGAGTACGCAAAATTCCTGAAGGACATTCTCACAAAGAAACGAGTCATCGAGAAGGAAACCATTTAATCCCGAGTGCAGCGCCATTCTTCAGCATGATCTATCACCGAAAATGTCGGATCCATGTAGCTTCTCGATTCCCTGTAAATTGGAAAATGTTTCTACAGATCGTGCTCTTTGTGATTTAGGTGCCAGTGTAAGTCTCCTACCACTCTCCATCTACAAGAAACTCAATGTGGGAGAACTCAAACCAACTCGCATGGCTCTTCAACTAGCTGATCGTTCTGTCAAATATCCTCTGGGTATTCTCGAGGATGTGCCGCTGAAAGTCGGCGATTACTACGTACCGGTCCATTTCGTTGTGGTTGACATGGATGAAGACTCCAAAATCCCGATTATTCTAGGGCGGCCGTTCTTAAACACTGCAGATGCCATTGTCCACGTTCGTGTCGGCGACTGACACTCAAGATCGGCGACGAAACGGTGGAATTCACGCTCGACCAGAATTTCAAGCAACCATCTACAGTGGACTCTATATGTTACATCGACTTGATGGATGCTTTAACCGATGAGGTACTCTTTGAATTTCGTGATTTCGATGCCCTCTCTATTGCTCTTTTTGCTGAACAGGGTTGCAGTACCTTTACGGAGCCTCAAATTCACGCGTACACATCATTCCTAGACGGTTTAAACGAAATGCCATGCAACACGGCCGTGTCGAATCCAAACACGGACCGTGTTGATATTCTGCCGAAAAACATCGAACGCGACACACCCGTGTTTGACACCAGCTCAGACCGTGTTTCATGCAACACGACCGTGTCTTCATTCGACACGGACTGTGTCAATTGTCTGAGCAAATGTGCGAGAACAGACACGACCGTGCATCATTTTGGGTCAGCCCGTGCACAACTCGACATAGCCGTGTCGAGTTTGAACTCGGACCGTGTCGATTCTGGACTCATTTCGAGCCTGTTCCTCTGTTCCAATCTTTGCCCGTCTTCGCCGCCAAATCAACCTCCATGAATCATCTACCTGACTGGGATACTGTAATCGCTTCGAAGCTCGAGCTAAAACCCTTGCCCATTGGACTCAGGTATGCATTTCTCGGTCTCGATTCCACTTATCCTTTTATCTTCAATGCTGCCTTGGATGATCTACAGCTCGAGCGTCTCCTCACCACATTGCGAGACTACCGGAAAGCTATCGGGTACACTCTAGAATTCATCTGGAGGACGATTCCAAATCATCCATCGAACATCAACGCAGACTCAATCCATCGATGAAGGAAGTCGTCAAGAAACATGTACTAAAACTTTTGGATGCAGGTATCATTTATCCTATATCCGACAGCCCTTGGGTAAGTCCAGTTCAAGTCGTCCCTAAGAAAGGCAGTATGACGGTGATCAAAAACGACAAAAATGAGCTGATTCCGACAAGAACAGTGACAGATTGGCGTATTGCATCGATTACAGGAAGCTAAATGCGGACACTCGCAAAGACCACTTCCCTTTACCTTTCATTGATCAAATGCTTGAACTCTTGCTCTTCATTCTTATTTTTGTTTTCTTGACGGCTACTCGAGATTCTTTCAAATCCCTATTCACCCTAATGATCAAGAGAAGACAACTTTCACTTGCCCTTACGGGACCTTCGCTTATCGGCGCATGCCATTTGGGCTTTGCAACGCTCCTGCTACTTTTCAACGATGCATGATGGCGATCTTCTCTGACATTATTGAAGATTCGATGGAAGTGTTCATGGATGATTTCTCTTTCCATGGGCCTTCTTCCGATGTTTGTCGGACTAATCTGCATCAAGTTCTTTATAGATGTTTGCAGGCCAATCTAGTGCTCAATTGGGAGAAGTGCCACTTCATGGTACAGGAAGGCATCATCCTCGGACACAAGATCTCCGACAAAGACATCGAGGTTGATAGGGCTAAAATCGAAGTGATCGAGAAGTTACTGCCCCCGCACAATGTTAAAGCCATCCACAGTTTCCTTGGTCATGCCGGTTTCTATCGTCGCTTCATCAAGGATTTCTCCAAAATCACCAATGATTTCTTCTGTAAGGATGTGCCTTTCGTTTTCACTAATGATTGCCTTGCAGCTTTTGAAACGCTCAAAAAGGCGTTGATTTCCCCGCCCATCATTCAACCGCCAGATTGGGATTTGCCTTTTGAAATTATGTGCGACGCCAGCGAGTATGCAGTAGGAGCCATGCTTGGACAACGACTGAATAAAGTTCTCCATGCGATTTACTATGCCAGTAGAACTTTGGATGATGCTCAGGTAAACTACACTACGACTGAGAAAGAACTACTTGCCGTTGTCTTTGCATTTGAAAAATTCAGGTCCTAACTTTGGATGTTGTGCTTCCTCAAGCGTGATGGAAATGGTACCGATGGAGGCCTAGGAGGAGGAGCCACGTACGCTGGTTCAGGAGTGTCATCAGGGGCAGCAAAATATGTGGTCTTCGAGCCTTCACCTTGCTCAACCATTGGAGAGTGTCTAGTGTCCACCTGTTTACCACTCCACACAGTAATAACATTACTGTGTTCGCGAGGATTAGTCTCAGGTTTACCTGGAATGACACCAGACGGTCTTTGGGAGTCCGCTGCTAACTGAGCAATCTGATTATCCACGAGCTTAAAATGGGCGTCAATGCTCGTGAATTGAGTGTGGAACTCCTAAGTCGTCTTCTCTTGTGCCTGCATGAGCTGCTGAATAAGGGCATATGTATCTTAAGTAAGATCGCGATTACCAGAAGGTGTGGGATTGTTGTAAGATTGTCCCGGAGCTCTGTAGTTGGAGTTTTGATTAGGACCCCTGGATTGAAAAGCGAAGCCGGGAGGAATCCTCTGATTCGGGTTGTGAGATGCCCTTGGGTTGTTTGACGTGGGGTTCTCGACGTTGTTTGACTTGTAAGAGAGGTTGGGATGATTCCTCCAACTTGGGTTGTATGAGTTCGTGTAGGTGTTGTTGTTCACGTAGTTTAGATCCTCAGTTCTCTCTTCGACTGCATACATGTCGAGATCGTCTTATGGGTGTATAAGGGCATCTGTAGTAGAAATCAGGTTGGCACTTGCGAATTTAGCATTAAGCGCTGCCAACTGATCGAGAACAATCTTCAGACTGGGATCGCCTTCTCTCCTTGGCATATCGCGAGAGTATTCACTCGGAGCATATTCTTCTTGAGCCATCATCTCAATGTGTTGTTTCAGCTCCGTGAATGACTTGTTTTGGATGCTGCCACCGCAAGAGGCTCGGATCAGAGAAAGAGAATAAGGCGAAAGTGAGAATGTGGTGAAGCAAACGATAAAATGACTGTAAACTATGAATGATGAATATTGCAGGCTTCGGGATTGCTTTACATGCAATGATCTTTCAAAAGATACAAACTTAGTGGTTTATCTATGTAATTCAGGGAATTCAAGCTCTAAGATAGAGATCAACTCTTCCAAGTCTAATCTCACTATCCAAGTTTAATCCTACCAATCTCCCGATTCGATAGTCTAAAACTCTGAATGCATGAACGAACGCTATCATGATTCCTAGGCAAATACCCATCTCCCGATGTGATACATGTTCTATTTATTGAATTATTTCCAGGTTATAATCCCATATATCTATGTGAATTAAAACCCTAAGATCATTTAATCAAGCGGCCAATAAGATCAAACGCATTAAGAACAATTCAATAAACTGAACAGAATAGACAAATCCAAAAAATCTGGAATTAAAAACCAAAGATCCCTACATAACAAATCTTTAACCTACAGCTATGGAACTATTCGCTAAACATCGAGTTGACAGGGTTCATATCAATACAACAAAACATCATAAAATAGAATAAGGAAGAAACTCTTAGTCGATTTCTCGGCTTCGTGATCTCCGTCTTCTACTCCGATCTCTTGCTTCCTGATAATCTCCTCCTTTTCTGGTATGCTCTAGGTCTCTCCTCTGTAAAAGTCTGAATGCCCCCCTTCTTAGAGGCTTGACCTAGTTAAGTTTTTCTTTTCTGGCCAGATTTGGAAATATTCCCGAAAAATCCCGTAAATGACACGATCGTGTGAGTAGAGGAGACACGATTGTGTGGGATTATTAATGTAGAGTCAGGTTTTCGCGACTTGACCCCATCGTGTGAGTGTAGGGTGACACGATCGGGTGGACCTTCGATGTTACTCTCGTCTTTGCGAAATGACCCGATCGGGTGGTTTAGTGGAACATGATCGGGTGGACTCTTGATTCGATCATAGCTTTCTTGATGACGAGACACGATCGTGTGGAGGTAGGGTGACACGATCGGGTGCATCATTGAAACTCGTTCTTTTTCGGGATTTTTGTCTTTTCTTTTGCTCCTATTGCTTGTACCTGCAGTCATACATGAACCAAGCGAAAATCAAAGCTAAACACGCATTTAAACATCTCAGATGACATAAAACCGAAGAGGCGTATCGACACGCACACACATACATTTTACTGAATTGTGAAGACATTCGACCCATTAAGCTATTATTTGACGAAAAAATGATACGTCAACATCCAGATACGATGGTCTCATCAAGATGAAAGAAACTTTCTTTTCGTCTTGGTTACATAACTATGTAAGTATCGACTTTTCTAAATTTATTGTTAATTATATAAACAAAATTGTCCAACTAATCTGACAATCATGTTTATTATTGGTTTCAGGTGCAACAATCACCGCATCATAATTTGTGGTTAAAAGATTTGATCCAGGGTCCATTTCACACATTCGATCATGGTTCAAATCGACGATATCGAACTACGGAATTTGTCGAGATTCTGTAGGCTGTGACTTAATGAATGAACCTGACTTCTTCGGGATACTTAAGGAAATCATGGTCCTCGAATACAATGGGTATGTTCGATTACAAATGGTTTTTATTCAACTGTGACTATTTGATGATACAGTTGGCAGAGGGGTCAGAAAGAACGCAACCGGAAGTGTTGATGTCAACATCTCAAGGAAGTATAAAAAATACAATCCGGTTCTTTCATCTCAAGCAGATCAAGTGTGTTATTGCATTATCCAAATGTAAAACGACAACGTGAACAATGGAATGCAGTCATCAAGATACAACCCCGATGATTATCTCATGAAGAAAATGCAAACGACTTTATAGAACCTCCTCTTCAAGAAAATCACTCATCACGTCGAAGAATTGAATGCATTGACATTTTCGTCTATTGATAATCTTATTGGGCACATTGAATATGATATTTTACATGTGGACGAATATATAGATGACACTACAAAAAAAACCCCCTAATATCAACGAATTTTTCCGTTGAAATAGCCCAAATATCCGTTGAAAATCAACGTTTTCAACGGAATTTTCAACGGACGTCACCCGTTGCAATACGGTCATTGAAATCCAGAATCCGTTACCAACCGTTGAAAATTTCAACGGATTATCAACGATACAAGTCCGTTGATAATAGCAACGGCAGGGCAACGGAATAATCCGTTGATATATGTCAACGTATTTTGCAACGAATAAATCCGTTCCATATTTTAACGTATGTCCGTTGCTACACATCGTTGCAAATTTGCAACAATAGCGATCGGTGGAAAAATTCGTCAATAATATCAACGGGGTTAGCAACGGATGTCCGTTGATAATATTATTTGTCAACGGATATATCCGTTGACGTTCGGATATATATAAATATATATATATTTATATATTTATAAATATTATTTATAAATATATATATTTATATATTAAAAAAAATAAAAAAATAAATATTTAAATTAAAAATATTAAACAATATAATTAAACGAGGTTCGATACAAATTATAAAATTAGATAACCGAAAACTAATTCAAACTTTCGGTTTCTTCATCTTCGGTGGTTCCGGGAGTTCGAGCGCTGGAGG
>NW_010960741.1:218017-219369 GCF_000463585.1 Tarenaya hassleriana
CATCGTTCAAGTTGTTCTATCCAACGTTGTTGGTCGGTATCGATCTGTACTTGCGGATGAACCGGCGATCCAAAATCTTGCTGCAAATCCCTCTGGAGGCCTCCTAAACTGTAGATGCGGTCTTTGTTCTGCTCAACAGACTACAAAATAATGTATATTATATATAAATTATTTAATCAATAATAATATAATATAAAGATTGAAAAAATAAAATTGATTTTATACCTCAATATAACACTTGTCTTGATCAGTAGGAGACAAGTTAATACCCGACGATGAACTGGCAGCCGTTGTTTGGGTGAGTTGTGATAACTTCTCGTTCACCAGTCTCAACACCCGTTCAGCTCGAGGATCGACAAACCGACCATCAGAACGTCTATGCGTCCGATCAACCAACTCAATGATGGAAGGTTTTCGTCCCATTTCCCGTTGCTACAAATATAATATATAAAAAATATTAAATTAATATATAATTATAATTTTTGATAAATTAATAAATAAAATTCATACCAATTCTTTCGCCCGTTTTCTGAAAGATTTGGCGCCAGAAGTATGACGATGAGGACCATCTCCTTCAACTTGTTGGCTGAGATAACTCTCTCTAGCTTTTCGACTCTTGTCTCTGAAATGATCTGAATTCCAACGCGCTAAAAGAGCGTTGAAGATGTCATCTGTCGTCCACAATGGTCTCTCCCCCTTTTTGTCGTACTTTCGCTTTGCATTGCTCATGAGAAGTTTGATTCTCGTCTGGCTCAACACGTTAAATTCTTTGTAAACTCTTTCGGTGATCGATTTTTTCCACCGAAAAGTTTGTTAGAAAAAAAAATACACATATTAGAACTAATTTAATAATTAGATTATAACGAATTAATATTATATTTTAATACTTACAATAAAAGATAGCCACCACTGCCTGCGAATGTGGTCTGGAGCTACAGTCCAAGAATAATACAGCTGAGGTATACGAGCTGTAATTATTCTAGTTAGAGTGCTTTTTATCTGATCATCATTAACTCCAAACCTACATAACATAAACATATTAGTTAGTAAATTCAATAAAATATAAATAAAAATATTATAATTATACCATAATCCATCATCGCGATCAGGATCGATGATGGGAACGGTGCGACTATCGAAAGCATCCACTGTTACCTCGACATCGAGCATCGTATCCTCGTCGAACACGGGCGATGCATCAGGAGGAAGTGGAAACTGTGATGGTGGTGGAGGTGGGGGTGGAGGCGCACCAGCAGATCCCGCCAATAATCCTCCGCCTCGATGAAACCTGGTAGCAAACTATAATAATATATTTAATTAGTTAACCATTATCATTATATGTAATATAACTG
>NW_010960741.1:219858-231550 GCF_000463585.1 Tarenaya hassleriana
GGAATTCCGTTAGTGATTTTAAAAATATGTAAAAAAAAAATCCGAAAGTAATAAAACGAAAGTTTTAAAAGATTCAACATATTACAAAAATATATAAAAATTACAACGAATCGTTATCATTTTCACTTTCGGATGATGTATCATCGTGATCAGAAATAAATTCGTCGGGTTCAACATGGGTAAAATTATCAATATCTTCATCTTCCACATCCGCAATTACAAGTGTATCTTCAAAATCTTCAAGTCGAATAGGAAGCACTGAATTTTCACTCAGGTCTTGCACTGCTTCTTCAGAATCTTCAATTATTGTTGATGAACTGATCACCATTTTTCGAGGATTGATTTTCACCACAACTGACCATTGATCTTCTTTGCGTCTTTTATGTTGTGATATAGGATATTTTGGGTAAGGAATGAAACAGACCTGATCACTTTGATCCGAGAGAATAAAAGGATCATATTTAGGATATGCTCGTGTTGGATTGATGTCGATTCCTCCCCCTTTGTTTTTCCGCGATCCACGTTCCGTGGTTGTATCGAACCAATGACATCGAAAGACCACTATTTTCAGACCGACTAATCCGGGATATTCGATCTGGATGATCTGATGTAAAACTCCAAAAAAATCCGGATCATCTGATGAATCACTGTAATTTGAACTCTTGATGCACACTCTGTAGTTGAACGTATTACGATGTTTCCCATGTTCATACGTGTGAAATGTATATCCACGCGTGAACATGATCGGCCATGACATCACTCTTCTGCTGGGCCCTTGTGATAAATCTCGTACCCAATGCGGAATCCTCTCGTTACTTAAAGATTGAACCTACAACAAAACAAGTTGTTATTCGGTTAGCATTCATTGATGATTAAATACTATTATACATATCCACTTACATAGTCTTTGAACCAAGATGCGTAGTTTTCTTGTTTCAATTCGTCGAAAGCTTCACCGCTTAAATTTGGGTAAGCTTCTAAAACATGCTCCTCAAAGATCCTGCAATATATTGATACGTTGAATATTCAGTTTCGCTGACATAAGATCAAATATTGGAATGTATATACCTATAGTATACATATGTACGTGTACATACCTCTCGTAATGACGAAGTTCTGCGCAATTCAATAAAATATAAGTAGCGAGATGGTTGTACTCCTGTACAGTTAACCACTGTTCCTATGATTTACCACCCATCCGGCCCGTCAGCATAAAAATCTCCGGAATATCGTTCTTAAACCGAGATTCATAATGATATAGATATGTATCCAAATCATTATTCTCTGATCTTCGTTCCTTCGTCGGAGTTTGAGGTTCAAAATAATATGAGCTAACACTGAGGCAACTCGAACCACTCACCTTGCTCAGATTCGGATATGAGTTTTGGCCGGATTTGATGGCCTTTTCCGACGACTCCGACGATGGCGACTCTCCTAGACCTTCTGAGGTTGGTCCTCTTTACTCCCACGAGCTCCTTTCCTCTTCTCTCTCTCTTTCTCTTCATCTCTCTCTCTTTCTTCTCTTTCTCCTTTGTTCTTTCTCTACAGAGAAAATGGATGAGATGCCATCTTTGCAGGGGTTTTTCTTCGACAAGGATGAGTCAAATTGGCTCTAACTCTAGTGTGGCTCCCAAGAGTCCTTTTCCCTTTGGAATGCTGAAAATCGCGAATTAGGGTTTTCCTCAGGATCTGGACCGAGTTCACCTGGATCCGGACCGAGTCCAGATTTCTGGGCTTGAATTCGGCCCACTGCACTTTGGATTCGGCCCTCTTAATCCGCACCGGATCCAGTTGGATCCGGCCCTGCACTAGCAGTTTTATGGTCTTCACGAATTCGATTATAACTTTCTGCTCTGGTGTCGGATTAACGCGATTTTGGTGTCTACGCGAAGGTCGTGAAATGCTCTTTCCAATGGTAAGGTTTCGCACGAGACTGCTGTAGAGAAAGTTATTGATCTCGCAATATGAGTACCTCATCCGAAATTCATCTCTAACGCTCCAAAAAGCTCTTTTTCGAGTCCAATCATCTTCGAAACCTGTAACTCTGCAAAACAAAAGCACAGCCGGGTTTTGTGTCCTAAAACGCCTAGAATGCCTATAAATGCATGTGATTATCCTGTAAAACCTAGACAAACTCTCATAAAAATATAGAGAAAAATAGGAGTTATCAATAGGGATCTGAAAGAAACCTGAATATCCGTCGAGGAAACAGAAATAGGAATGGAGAGCAAGTCGCTCGAGCATTTGATCGATGAACGGTAGTGGAAAATGATCCTTCCTTGTATTGGCGTTGAGCTTTCTGTAATCGATGCACATACGCCAGCCAGTAACAGTCCTGGTTGGCATCAGCTCGTTCCGCTCGTTCTTGATCACCGTCATTCCTCCTTTCTTGGAGACCACCTGTACCGGACTGACTGATAACACGATTTTCTCCTCTATTTCAAAGTCCATTGTCCAACGATTTCGCATCAGTTTTGTGCATTGTTAGACATTAAGGATCATTTCAGCACTGGATTTTGCTTCCTCTGCATTCTCTGGTGATTGAACAGGTAATAGACGCATTATGGGCGCCAGAGGAACATAATCAAGGACTTCGGAGCATATTGTACCGGAACAGAACGATAAAGGCACTTCCAGCTCGAGTTGCACTTGAACACGACCATGTCGAGTCCAAACAAGGCTGTGCAAAGGCAAGAAAACGAAGAAATTATTACAGACATTTGACACGGACCGTGTCGATGTGAAACACGGTCGTGTCGATCTGCAACTTGCCCGTATCCAGCCCGTGCAGAAGCGCAGAAGTTTTGATCAGACAATTGACACGGACTGTGTTGACATTAAACACGGCCGTGTTACGTTTCGAGAAAACTTTCTATTTTTGCATCTGAACATCCGTTTTCAGAATGGAAAGAAGCCTAGCTGCCAAGGAAATAAATAGAGGACGTCTTGGGTTTCAGAAATCATCGAGAGATCACAGCAGAAGCCAGAGAACTTGAGAGAGAATCAAGACGAAGTTTCCTCGGTGATCCATTCAAGCTTACTGTACTTTTTCCATTTGACTTAATCTTAGGTCTTCTGTTGCGATTTATCCTTTCTACGACTCAAAGATAATTGCTAGAGAGTTGTAGAATTTTTGGCCTTCCATCGTAGAGTTTGGTGGCCTTTGCCCAATGGTAGCTTCGGTCTTTAAAGAGATCCACTTGGAATCCCTGAATCCAGACCGTGTGTCTTGTGCATATGCAATCTTCTCTCCTCCTCCATGGTGTTCCCCTTTCATCCTGGCACCTTTATCTAATGAGAATATCATTTATGGTGATGAACTGATCTTAAAGGAAACCGTTAAAATACGGACCGGTCACCATTGCGGTTCCCAAGTTCAATAGTCTTTGGGCTTTCTTCACACAGATTGGTGACCTCTAATCCATTATCAGTCTTTAGAGAGGTCCTCTTAGATTCTATGACATGCTTCTGGAGCACATCTGGATCGTAGTATTCTCTATAAGTTGTTTCTCCTAGTAAGTCAATCTGATGAGAGCATCATTTCCTTTGCGATGAACTTATCCAGGTAATCCGTTAGAGTACGATTCACCTTTGTATGAATACTACTGCTGCGTTGGTGAGACTTCACGACTTTACTTGAACCCAGAATAATCATCTCGAGTCGGGGCACTTTGTCCTTTGTGCAACTTTCGCCTTGGCAGGTGATATCTTGTCCATGAGTCGACCTTGTAGAATCGTCGAGTTCTCGGTAGTTGATCCAGTAATCCATCAATCTTCGGTAGTATATATCGATTCGTGATGGTCCTTCTGTTTGCCTACTAGTGGTCGGTTGATCAAAATCTCATCTTGTTTTCCCTAATCATTTTCAGTCTTCTATGTTAATATGAAGGGGTCCTCCGTCAATGCCACTCAGATGGCATGCAATGACAGGTCCTCCCCCCTTCGTTCTAGACTTTCTGCTTGGCGGAGTTGGTGTATATTCCTTGAATTATTACTCCATGGCCCCTTAATGACCTCAAGATTAATTCCTTGATTTTGATCCTTGAGTTAGGCGTTCGACTTAATTTACGGAAATTATTATTTTCCAGTTAAGATATTATGGCGGCATTCCCAATGCGCCATATTATCTTCACTAAGCTTTCGACGACTGCAGCTCACATCACTTGTACGGTTTTCGTAAAACAATTTTTTTTCCATTGGACGTGGTTTTTGAAAAACATTTTCAGTGTAAAACCATTAAGGTTAGGGTAATGAGTCGTTCTTTCCCGTGGAAGGAACGTTGCTCTGATACCAAAAGTTGTGACACCCATATCCCGTTTCCCGTAAACAAGATATGCCACATGGACGAAACCAATAAAATTTAATAAAACCAAAAGTACGAGAAATTAAAACCTTTATTTCATAAATGCGCAGCGGAATAGTTTAATATAACCTTTAATTATCACACGTCCGATCTTAAAATACAATGCAAAGAAAAATATCGTTTTCAAGTTTAACACAAATCAAGTCCGTACGTGATGCTGCCTCCTCTTCAGTCGCTATCCAATTGTTACTCATACTCCTCGTTATCTGAAAAAAGTTAGTCAGCGAGGGCTAAGCACAACTGCTTAGTGAATGACCTGGGTTGGATCCGGTGAACTCGTTCCCAGCGAGAACGGTATTAAAACGATAAAACACAAAATATATTATTCAATATTAAGCATATATTCATATCATATTAGAGCATCATCATATCCATTCCCGTATGGCTTCACACCATCGGGTTAGCCGTAAACCCTGGTCACTTCTCATGACCAGGAGCGCCTCTCACGCCCGTCACATCTCATGACGTTGGTCGTCGCGTCTCACGACAACCAAGAATGTAGGACTTCACACCATTGAATCAGCCGTAAACCCTAGTCACATCGCATGACTAGGAGCATCTCTCACGCCCGTCAGTCTCACGACAATCAAGTATGTATGGCTTCACACCATCGAATCAGCCGTAAACCCTAGTCACATCGCATGACTAGGAGCGTCTCTCACGCCCGTCACATCTGATGACGTTGGCCGTTGCTTCGCACAACAATCAAGTCCCGTATGGCTTCGCGCCAAAGGGTTAGCCGTAAACCCTAGTCACATTGCATGACTAGGAGCGCCTCTCACGTCCGTCACATCTCATGACGTTGGTCGTCGCATCTCACGACCACAATGCGCCTCACGCGCACGTCACTTCTCGTGACGACCGATGTCACTTCTCGTGACCCATCGGAAAATAAACCCAATCATCATACAACGATTCACTCGGTGCATGTCGCACATCTCACCACGCATTCAATTTATTGATTTAATCCAATTCTTCCTTTTTACGTTTTGTCGTGTTCCGGCTCGTTTTATCGATTCCAAGGTTTATATTTCATCCCAGGGTCTTTTTGGCTCAATTTCATCACTTTTTAGTCTGGACCGGTCGGTCCAGGCGTTCCCGGGTCTGAACCGGTCGGTCCGGGCAATTTCAGACCGTTCCGACATTTTCAGGGTCTGGACCGGTCGGTCCAGAGCCTGGAGACAGATCGCGATTTCGGGTTTTCGTCCCAGATTCTGGTCCGACTTTGTTAGCTCATAACTTGCCCGTTTCTTGTCCAAATTGAGTGTCGTTTGTTTCTAAATGCTCATTGAAATGTCCTCTTTCGATTCTAATCATCAATTTCTTCAATTATCACTCCTATTTTCTGGTAATGGCCCGAAAGTGTCGGACTTAGAACGGGTTTGCGTTTTTCTCTTAAATTTACATTTTTTCTTTGATTTTCAAACTTTCATAACTTGCTCGTTTCTTCACCAAATCAAGTGTCGTTTGTTTCTATGTGTTCATTGCAACTTCTACTTTCTCATGCCCCGTTTCATCGAATCAACATCATAACAACGATGAAAATGAGCTCACACTGAGGCAACTCGAACCACTCACCTTGCTCAGATTCGGATATGAGTTTTGGCCGGATTTGATGGCGTTTTCCGGTGACTCCGACGATGGCGACTCTCTAGACCTTTTGAGGTCGGTCCTCTTTACTCCCACGAGCTCCTTTCCTCTTCTCTCTCTCTTTCTCTTCTTCTCTCTCTCTCTTTCTTCTCTTTCTCCTTTGTTCTTTCTATGCAGAGAAAATGGCTGAGATGCCATCTTTGCAGGGGTTTTTCTTCGACAAGATGAGTCAAATTGGCTCTAGCTCATTCCCACTGTAAAGCTTGCATTGTGGAGGGTCCAGGGGTGGTCACGACGCATCATTTGGTGCCCTATGCGCGGAGAAAAGCTCAGGGGAAGTCCGCAAGTCGAGCTGGATCGCACCCTGTTTTTGTCGGCTTGGACCGGTCGGTCTGCATCTTGGACCGGTCGGTCCAGGCACCCTATCTCCCGTTTTCCACCGTTTTCTCGCCCCTTTCGAACGTGGTGATTCCCGAGCCTTTTCCCGACATCTTATGGTCCATTTTTAAGGTCTTTAAGGCTCGTCGATCGAATGTTTCTCTTCCCGGAACTAATTAAAAATTCGAATCTGGATTCAGGGTATTACAATATCTCTATGTGAATAATATGATCTATCATATTGATTTTGATCAAGGGATTAGCAAACATCAATCGAATAAAAGCACAAATCAAAACTGAAATCCAAGTTAGGGTTCAAACATACCCAAAACACAAACGAATCCCTAACCCATAGTCATGGATCTACTGAATGTTCATAGAAAAAAACAAAAAGCTCAGAGAAAAAGAGATAAAAGAAAGGATAGAAAAGCTCATGTCGATGTGTAGTCTTCACGATCAAATCCTCCTTCTTCCTGAAATCCCGTGAACTCCTTTTCTGCTCTCGCCAAAAGCTCTCCAAAAATCTGTATCTAAGTGTTCTCTAAGGCTCTTTGCTCTTCTAGGACGTGGCTAGGCTTCTTTTATAACCCTAGTGTGGCTCCCAAGAGTCCTTTTCCCTTTGGAATGCTGAAAATCGCGAATTAGGGTTTTCCTCTGGATCCAGACCGAGTTCACCTGGATCCGGACCGAGTCCAGATTTCTGGGCTTGAATTCGGCCCACTGCACTTTGGGTTCGGCCCTCAATCCGCACCGGATCCAGTTGGATCAGACCCTGCACTGACAGTTTTCTGGTCTTCACGAATTCGCTTATAACTTTCTGCTCTGGTGTCAGATTTACGCGATTTTATTGTCTACGCGAAGCTCGTGAAATGCTCTTTCCAATGGTATAAGTTTCGCATGATTTAGACTACTGTAGAGAAAGTTATTGATCTCGTAATATGAGTTCCTCATCCGAACTTCATCTCTAACGCTCCAAAAAGCTCCTTTTCGAGTCCAATCATCTTCGAAACCTGTAACTCTGCAAAACTAAAGTACAGCCGGGTTTTGTGTCCTAACACGCCTAGAATGCCTATAAATGCATGTGATTATCCTGTAAATCCTAGACAAACTCTCATAAAAATATAGAGAAAAATAGGAGTTATCAATAGGGATCTGAAAGAAACCTGAATATCCGTCGAGGAAGCAGAAATAGGAATGGAGAGCAAGTCGCTCGAGCATTTGATCGATGAACGGTAGTGGAAAATGATCCTTCCTCATATTGGCGTTCAGCTTTCTGTAATCGATGCACATACGTCAGCCGGTAACAGTCCTGGTTGGTATCAGCTCGTTCCGCTCGTTCTTGATCACCGTCATTCCTCCTTTCTTGGAGACCACTTGTACCAGACTGAATGATAACACGATTTTCTCCTCTATTTCAAAGTCCATTGTCTAGCGATTTCGCATCAGTTTTGTGCATTATTAGACATTTAGGATCATTTCAGCACTGGGTTATGCTTCCTCTGCATTCTCTGGTGATTGAACAGGTAACAGACGCATTATGGGCGCCAGAGGAACATAATCGAGGACTTCGGAGCATATTGTACCGGAACAGAACGATAAAGGCACTTCCAGCTCGAGTTACACTTGAACACGGCCATGTCGAGTCCAAACACGGCCGTGCAAAGGCAAGAAAACGAAGAAATTCTTACAGACATTTGACACGGACCGTGTCGATGTGAAACACGGCCGTGTCGATCTGCAACTCGCCCGTGTCCAGTCTGTGCAGAAGCGCAGAAGTTTTGATCAGACAATTGACACGAACCGTGTTGACATTAAACACGGTCGTGTTACGTTTCGATAAAACTTCCTATTTTTGCATCCGAACTTCCGTTTTCAGAATGGAAAGAAGCCTAGCTACCAGAAATAAATAGAGGACGTCTTGGGCTTCAGAAATCATCGAGAGATCACAGTAGAAGCCAGAGAACTCGAGAGAGAATCAAGACAAAGTTTTCCGGGAGCAGAGATTGAAGAATCGTCGTCGAGATATCGCTGTGAGTCTTCTTTATCTGTTTCTATGTTTCTTTCTATTGATTTGAACTAGTTTGTTGTTATGGGTTGCGAGTAGTCGTTTCAGTGTAGCTAGGGATTTAACCTTGTAGGGATTTGTTTGGTTTTTATTTTCCGAGACTACGTTATCGATACTCGGCGGTTTAATTGAATTGAGTTTATTGCTTTTGATCTTCTTGGCCTGTTGATTGATTGATCTTAGATTCTGATTGACAACGAGAGTTGGATTTAGATTCGGAAAGAATTCATTGAATAAATTGATTAAGACTATTGAGAGATAGGTTAATCGGTTTAGGAACTGTGATAGTGATCGTTAAGGCGTTTGATATTTTAATCTATTAGGTTGAGAGATCGATAGGTTAAATTATTGGATAGTGGATTTAGGACTTGAGAGAGCCAAATCTGATATTAGAACTTGAGATCCCCGATTAGAGTTCGATATTCGTAGATTATCCATCCTTAGAAACAATCCTTGCGCGTTAAGGTTATCCCGAAGCTACGGTGGTTTAGTTATTTGATTTACTTAGTTTGTTTATTGCTTTATTTTCGGTATTCATCTGTTTCATCTGCTATTCTCTGATGTGAATCTTAGTCGAGTCTTGTTCTTAGTGTAATTATTCCCTGTGTTCGACCCTGGTACTTCATTTGATCCGTATCCTTGCGGTATTCGCTGTATCTAGGTTTTTATTACTTAAGCTTATTTATACACCTAGATTTGCGTTATCACTGACCCAAGAACTATCGGAGATAGGAAAGATAATACCTGCATCGAGGAGTTTCATGACCTCTTTCTTGACAACCTCTTGGAGCTTCGGATTGAGACGACGTTGATGTTCAATAGAGGTTTTCGTCGCATCTTCGAGGTGAATCCAATGCATGCATAAAGAGGGACTGATGCCCTTGATGTCTCTGATCGTGTAACCTATCACTTTCCTGTATTTGCGCAGCATGGCTAACAACAGACCGACTTGGGAAGAGTCCAAGTCGGCATTAATGATAACAGGATATGTCGATTTGGGTCCAAGATATTCATATCTAAGTCCTTTCGGGAGAGGCTTCAAATCAAGCTTCGGTGCACAGTCCGGATTCCAATCGACGGACTCAGGGTTGTTTGTGACTGTATGAACAGAGTCAACTAGGGGGTCAAAAGGCATACGTGAGTCGGTTGTGGCAAGATAAATGGCGTGTGATGAAGATGGATCATGCAGGGAATCTGGAATGATACACGATCGGGTGGAACTGTCAGACACGATTGTGTCGAATTGATCCGAGAGGGAGACACGATCGTATGCCTCAACATACATGATCGGGTCGGATGGCTGAATTTTTCTGGAAGTTGATGTATCGGCAACACGATCGTGTTGCAGCAGGGACACGATCGGGTCAGATGGCTGATTTGCGCATATAGTGTTGCGGCTTTGGACACGATCGTGTGGAGAACTAGATATGATCGAGTCCGAGCGCTTGGGTGGTAACTCGTGTTGTATCAAAGCAGTGCATTCGACAGTGAGAGCTACGGTCTCTTTCTCAACGACCGTCTTCTTGGTCAGGATGTCCTTCAAAAATTTAGTATACGAGGGAATCTGTAAAATAGCTTCAGTGAAAGGCATGGTTACCTCGAGTTTCTTCAGCATCTCCGCGAACTTAGCAAATTGGCTATCTTCGTTGTGCTTCCTCAGGCGTGATGGAAATGGTACTGGTGTGTCATTAGGGGCAGCAAGATCTGTGGTCTTCGAGCCTTCGCCTTGCTCAACCATTGGAGAGTGTCTAGTGTCCACCTGTTTACCACTCCGCAGAGTAATAGCATTAATGTGTTCGCGAGGGTTAGTCTCAGGTTTACCTCGAAGGACACTAGACGGTCTTTGGGAATCCGCTGCTAACTGAGCAATCTGATTATCCACGAGCTTAAAATGGGCGTCAATGCTCGTGAATTGAGGGCGGAATCCTGTGTACGTTTTCCCGGTGTATGACCAGGAGTTCTGGGCCTGAAAACCTAGTCCCTTTTGATCCAGAAATCGAGAAATCTGCCAAACGCATTCAGAAGAAGAAGAAACAACAGAAGAAGATGGAGGAACGTGCTTTAGCTGTCGAGGATGACAATGACACTTATGGGGCATATCTTCAGCCCAAGTACACTCGACAGCTCTCATGCATTCGTCGGTCCGATATCGATCGCAATAAATTTGAATTCCAGCTGACATTCATCAGTATGCTCAGCTCATCGGCATTTAGGGGCAGACCTAATGAAGATCCAATTCCCCATCTAACTCGATTCAAACTGCTATGCCAGTCTGTGAAGACGGTTCAAGGAGTCATCGATGAGTCACTTATGCTAATGGCTTTTCCATTCTCTCTAATGGACGCTGCATTAGAATGGCTCTACACATTGCCACCAGATTCCATTTTCTCTTGGGATCAGATGCAAGAGAAGTTCATGCAGCGATTCTTCCCTGCTAGCAAAACTCAGCTCGCAAAGCAAAAGGTCAACTCTTTTATGCATGAACCTGATGAATCTTTGCGCGAGACTTGGGATCGTTTTCTTGGATACAAGAACTCCTCCAACGCTCTAAATGCTCAGCAAAGCAATTTCGGCAGTTCATCTGTTTCGGGCTCCTCTCAAGGGAATCAATCTCAACCCCGGAATGCCTACCCAAATCAGAACCAAGCCCCTCAACACTACCGAGCACACCATCAGCCTCTGCAAAATTTTGGTCTGTCTCCATCTTAATCACAAGTAAGTCCTTACCCCGACATCAAGTCTATGCTTGCACAACTTATGCAGGAGGGTCAAGAAACCATTCACACCGAGATGCGAGAACATCAGCAGAAGACCGATGCCCATCTCAAGCTGGCTGATAACCAGATAGCGCAACTTGCTGCCTCTGTCCTTTCGCGACCTCAAGGAGCACTTCCCGGGAAGCCAGAAGCAAACCCCCGAGAACACTATAGCGCTGTATCCTTGCGCAGTGGCAAAGAGCTCGTCAACCCTATCATCACATCTACGGAGAAAGGTCAGTGCTCTAACTCTGCTCCTACATCCTTTCCTAACCCCATAGCGGCTGAAAAATCAACAGAGATATCGGGTGATGAAGAACGCGACGTCTACATACCACCGCCACCATGTCCACCTCCGGTCTCTTTTCCTCAATGACTCAAGAAAACTAAGGAGGATACCCAATTTGCTCGATTTGCTGACATGGTGCGCAAGTTGGAGATTACTATGCCATTTCACGAGGTTATTACTCAGATGTCATCCTACGCAAAATTCCTGAAGGACATTCTCACAAAGAAACGAGTCATCGAGAAGGAAACCAT
>NW_010960741.1:231580-236237 GCF_000463585.1 Tarenaya hassleriana
AAAATGTCGGATCCAGGTAGTTTCTCGATTCCCTGCAAACTAGGAAATGTTTCTATAGATCGTGCTCTTTGTGATTTAGGTGCCAGTGTAAGTCTCCTACCACTCTCCATCTACAAGAAACTCAACGTGGGAGAACTCAAACCAACTCGCATGGCTCTTCAACTAGCTGATCGTTCTGTCAAATATCCTCTGGGTATTCTCGAGGACGTCCCGCTGAAAGTCGGCGATTACTATGTACCGGTCGATTTCGTTGTGCTTGACATGGATGAAGACTCCAAAATCCCGATTATTCTAGGGCGACCGTTCTTAAACACTGCAGATGCCATTGTCCACGTTCGTGTCGGCGACTGACACTCAAGATCGGCGACGAAACGGTGGAATTCACGCTCGACCAGAATTTCAAGCAACCATCTACAGTGGATTCTATATGTTACATCGACTTGATGGATGCTTTAACCGATGAGGTACTCTTTGAATTTCGTGATTTTGATGCCCTCTCTATTGCTCTTTTTGCTGAACAGGGTTGCAGTACCTTTACGGAGTCTCAAATTCACGCGTACACGTCATTCCTAGACGGTTTAGACGAAATGCCATGCAACACGGCCGTGTCAAATCCAAACACGGACCGTGTTGATATTCTGCCGAAAAACATCGAACGCGACACACCCATGTTTGACACCAACTCAGACCGTGTTTCATGCAACACGGCCGTGTCTTCATTCGACACGGACCGTGTCAATTGTCTGAGCAAATGTGCGAGAACAGACACGACCGTGCATCATTCCGGGTCAGCCCATGCACAACTCGACATAGCCGTGTCGAGTGTGAACTCGGACCGTGTCGATTCTGGACTCATTTCCAGCCTGTTCCTCTGTTCCAATCTTTGTCCGTCTTCGCCGCCAAATCAACCTCCATGAATCATCTACTTGACTGGGATCCTGTAATCGCTTCGAAGCTCGAGCTAAAACCCTTGCCCATTGGACTCAGGTATGCATTTCTCGGTCTCGATTCCACTTATCCTGTTATCGTCAATGCTGCCTTGGATGATCTACAGCTCGAGCGTCTCCTCACCACATTGCGAGACTACCGGAAAGCTATCGGGTACACTATAGATGATATCAAAGGTCTCAACCCTTCATTGTGCATGCATCGAATTCATCTGGAGGACGATTCCAAATCATCCATCGAACATCAACGCAGACTCAATCCATCGATGAACGAAGTCGTCAAGAAACAGGTACTAAAACTTTTGGATGCAGGTATCATTTATCCTATATCCGACAGCCCTTGGGTAAGTCCGTTTCAAGTCGTCCCTAAGAAAGGCGGTATGACGGTGATCAAAAACGACAAAAATGAGCTGATTCCGACAAAAATAGTGACAGATTGGCGTATGTGCATCGATTACAGGAAGCTAAATGCGGACACTCGCAAAGACCACTTCCCTTTACCTTTCATTGATCAAATGCTTGAACGTCTTGATCTTCATTCTTATTTTTGTTTTCTTGACGGCTACTCGAGATTCTTTCAAATCCCTATTCACCCTAATGATCAGGAGAAGACAACTTTCACTTGCCCTTACGGGACCTTCGCTTATCGGCGCATGCCATTTGGGCTTTGCAACGCTCTTGCTACTTTTCAACTATGCATGATGGCGATCTTCTCTGACATTATTGAAGATTCGATGGAAGTGTTCATGGATGATTTCTCTTTCCATGGGCCTTCTTCCGATGTTTGTCGGACTAATCTGCGTCAAGTTCTGGATAGATGTTTGCAGGCCAATCTAGTGCTCAATTGGGAGAAGTGCCACTTCATGGTACAGGAAGGCATCGTCCTCGGACACAAGATCTCCGACAAAGACATCGAGGTTGATAGGGCTAAAATCGAAGTGATCGAGAAGTTACCGCCCACGCACAATGTTAAAGCCACCCACAGTTTCCTTGGTCATGCCGGTTTCTATCGTCGCTTCATCAAGGATTTCTCCAAAATCACCAAACCTCTCACTGATCTCTTCTGTAAGGATGTGCCTTTCGTTTTCACTAATGATTGCCTTGCAGCTTTTGAAACGCTCAAAAAGGCGTTGATATCCCCGCCCATCATTCACCCGCCAGATTGGGATTTGCCTTTCGAAATTATGTGCGACGCCAGCGAGTATGCAGTAGGAGCCGTGCTTGGACAACGACCGAATAAAGTTCTCCATGCGATTTACTATGCCAGTAGAACTTTGGATGATGCTCAGGTAAACTACACTACGACTAAGAAAGAACTGCTTGCCGTTGTCTTTGCATTTAAAAAATTTAGGTCCTAACTTTGGATGTTGTGCTTCCTCAGGCGTGATGGAAATGGTACCGGTGGAGGCCTAGAAGGAGGAGGCACATACGCTGGTTCAGGAGTGTCATCAGGGGCAGCAAGATCTGTGGTCTTCGAGCCTTCACCTTGCTCAACCATTGGAGAGTGTGTAGTGTCCACCTGTTTACCACTCAACAGAGTAATAGCATTAATGTGTTCGCGAGGATTAGTCTTTGGGAGTCCGCTGCTAACTGAGCAATCTGATTATCCACGAGCTTAAAATGGGCGTCAATGCTCGTGAATTGAGTGCGGAACTCCTAAGTCGTCTTCTCTTGTGCCTGCATGAGTTGCTGAATAAGGGCATATGTATCTTAAGTAAGATCGCGATTACCAGAAGGTGTGGGATTGTTGTAAGATTGTCTCGGAGCTCTGTAGTTGAAGTTTTGATTAGGACCCCTGGATTGAAAAGCGAAGCCGGGAGGAATCCTCTGATTCGGGTTGTGAGATGCCCTTGGGTTGTTTGACGTGGGGTTCTCGACGTTGTTTGACTTGTAAGAGAGGTTAGGATGATTCCTCCAACTTGGGTTGTATGAGTTCGTGTAGGTGTTGTTGTTCACGTAGTTTAGATCCTCAGTTCTCTCTTCGACTACATACATGCCGAGATCGTCTTATGGGTGTGTAAGGGCATCTGTAGTAGAAATCAGGTTGGCACTTGCGAATTTAGTATTAAGCGCTGCCAACTGATCGAGAACAATCTTCAGACTGGGATCGCCTTCTCTCCTTGGCGTATCGCGAGAGTATTCACTCGGAGCATCTTCTTTTGGATGACTTGTTTTGGATGCTGCCACCGCAGGAGGCTCGGATCAGAGAAAGAGAATAAGGCGAAAGTGAGAATGTGGTGAAGCAAACGATAAAATGACTGTAAACTATGAATGATGAATACTGCAGGCTTCGGGATTGCTTTACATACAATGATCTTTCAAAAGATACAAACTTAGTGGTTTGTCTTCAGGGAATTCAAGCTCTAAGATAGAGATCAACTCTTCCAAGTCTAATCTCACTATCCAAGTTTAATCCTACCAATCTCCCGATTCGATAGTCTAAAACTCTGAATGCATGAACGAACGCTATCATGATTCCTAGGCAAATACCCATCTCCCGATGTGATACATGTTCTATTTATTGAATTATTTCCAGGTTATAATCCCATATATCTATGTGAATTAAAACCCTAAGATCATTTAATCAAGCGGCCAATAAGATCAAACGCATTAAGAACAATTCAATAAACTGAACAGAATAGACAAATCCAAAAAATCTGGAATTAAAAACCAAAGATCCCTACATTGTAAATCCCTAACCTACAGCTATGGAACTATTCGCTAAACATCGAGTTGACAGGGTTCATATCAATACAACAAAACATCATAAAATAGAATAAGGAAGAAACTCTTAGTCGATTTCTCGGCTTCTTGATCTCCGTCTTCTACTCCGATCTCTTGCTTCCTGATAATCTCCTCCTTTTCTGGTATGCTCTAGGTATCTCCTTTGTAAAAGTCTGAATGCCCCCCTTCTTGGAGGCTTGACCTAGTTAAGTCTTTCTTTTCTGGCCAGATTTGGAAATATTCCCGAAAAATCCCGTAAATGACACGATCGTGTGAGTAGAGGAGACACGATCACGTGAGTAGAGGAGACACGATTGTGTGGTATTATTAATGTAGAGTCAGGTTTTCGCGACATGACCCCATCGTGTGAGTGTAGGGTGACACGATCGGGTGGACCTTTGATGTTACTCTCTGTTGGTTGTAATGCTCTAGGATGATCCGTGATATGACATTTTGACTTTGTATTGATTCATTGATTTATGAATGCATTACATTCCCGTTATATGATTGGCATGTTTGTTATATTTCGGCATCCTTGAATCATTAGCGAATGATTCTAAACTCCCTAGTCAGTCAACATTGTGGGAACAATGTTGAATTAAGACTAGCATGAGGAGTGATCGATGCATTGGATGCATGTCACAATCATGGGTACTCGTTGTGAACGAGTGACTGGATGACCCGCATGAGATTGTCACATGGACAGAGTCATGACTTAAATCTCATACAGCGGTTCGTTTATGGATCCTCATACCTAAGATGTCTAGAGTATCTGATATGAGGAGTGGCGTGTCTTGACTGCGTCAAACGTCGTCTTTAACCGGATGATTATAACGGCGTTGATCAGACACGTTCACGAATCATATGGAGATATATATGTGAAGAATACGAAGAATGGAAACGAGATTTGACCGAAACGAGCATGAAAAGAGTTTTCAGTGTGTTGGTCCGGAGCTGACCAAGTTTGGTCAGCCCCGGACCACGTT
>NW_010960741.1:240366-240579 GCF_000463585.1 Tarenaya hassleriana
TGGCAGTAGACCTAGTTCTCCAATCCCTGCCGCATAGTTTTGACCAGTTTGTCATGAACTATAACATGCACGGGATGGAGAAGGACTTGACCGAATTACATGGGATGTTGCGATCGGCCGAGCAGAACATAAAATTCGAGAAGAATGTCCTAATGGTTGGAAAGAGTTCCAACAAGAGGAAGCGTTCCAAGGGCGTGAAAGGCAAAGGCAAAA
>NW_010960741.1:243325-248066 GCF_000463585.1 Tarenaya hassleriana
CCATGACCACCCATTTAGAATTGAGTTAGAGATGATCTAACCAAGGCATTAACAGCTCGAATTCTGATCCTTTGTCTCACGATATCATAAGTTGAACAAGGGCATGGTTTGAGCCACCCTTCAAGTTCAACTGCTTTCTCGTCTTGGCAAATCGACTAGTAAAATAGATGCAATTTCATCTATAGCGTGGCCACGCGTTTTTATAGTCCGACTTCCACGAGAGGGCCCAGCGATATCTCTCCTGTTAAGGAGGTGACAAATCCCATATTGCATGTCTACTATCTCCATATGATTCGTGAACGTGTCTGATCAACGCCGTTATAATCATCCGGTTAAAGACGACGTTTGACGCAGTCAAGACACGTCATTCCTCATATCAGATACTCTAGACATCTCAGGTCTGAGGATCCAAGAACGAACCGCTTTATGAGATTCAAGTCATGACTCTGTCCATGTGACAATCTCATGCGGGTCATCCAGTCACTCGTTCACAACGAGTACCCATGATTGTGACATGCATCCAATGCATCGATCACTCCTCATGCTAGTCTTAATTCAACATTGTTCCCACAATGTTGACTGACTAGGGAGTTTAGAATCATTCGCTAATGATTCAAGGATGCCGAAATATAACAAACATGCCAATCATATAACGGGAATGTAATGCATTCATAAATCAATGAATCAATACAAAGTCAAAATGTCATATCACGGAGCATCCTAGAGCATTACAACCAACAATAAATCCCTACAAGGTTAAATCCCGATTTCACTTGATTAGGGAAATCATCGACAGAGGAGACGTGAAGATAAGCAGAGTGTCGACAGATGATAATATTGCCGACCCATTGACGAAGCCTCTCCCTTCGTCAAAACATGATGGTCATGTTAAGGGTATGGGGATTAGATGCTTGTAGGATAGATCATATATAGAGCATAGTGGGAGATTGTTGGTTGTAATGCTCTAGGATGATCCGTGATATGACATTTTGACTTTGTATTGATTCATTGATTTATGAATGCATTACATTCCCGTTATATGATTGGCATGTTTGTTGTATTTCGGTATCCTTGAATCATTATAGAATGATTCTAAACTCCCTGGTCAGTTATCATTGTGGGAACAATGTTGAATGAAGACTAGCATGAGGTGTGATCAATGCGTTGGATGTAGATCACAATCATGGGTACTCGTTGTGAACGAGTGATTGGATGACCCGCATGAGATTGTCACATGGACAGAGTCATGACTTGAATCTCATACAGCGGTTCGTTTATGGATTCTCATACCTGAGATGTCTAGAGTATCTGATATGAGGAGTGGCGTGTCTTGACTGCGTCAAACGTCGTCTTTAACCGGATGATTATAACGGCGTTGATCAGATACGTTCACGAATCATATGGAGATAGTAGACATGCAATATGGGATTTGTCACCTCCTTAACAGGAGAGATATCGCTGGGCCCTCTCGTGGAAGCCGGACTATGAAAACGCGTGGCCACGCTATAGATGAAGTTGCATCTATTTTATTAGTCGATTTGCCAAGACGAGAAAGTAGTTGAACTTGAAGGGTGGCTCAAATCATGCCCTTGTTCAACTTATGATATTGTGAGACAAAGGATCAGAATTCGAGCTGTTAATGCCTTGGTTAGATCACCTCTAACTCAATTCTAAATGGGTGGTCATGGCGTCTTGCTAGAGGCTAACCATGACTTGTGGTTCGGGAAAGGTTCCTAAAGTCACTACCACTTAGAATGGGCCTACAGGGTCACACACCAATAGGGATGGACTTATATGTGAAGAATACGAAGAATGGAAACGAGATTTGACCGAAACGAGCATGAAAATAGTTTTCAGTGTGTTGGTCCGGAGCTGACCAAGTTTGGTCAGCCCCGGACCACGTTTGGTCAGTCCGGGAGGTCCGGAAGCTCGGTCCGCTCTGGCGGACCGCGTGCTTCGGACTAAGCTTGGTCCGCCCTGGTCCGGCGGACCGGGATCCGGAATATTTCCAAAATTCGAATTTTAGGGTTTTCTAATCTTATTTAAGTTTAGGGTTTCGTCTAAACTAAATTAGAGCCGACCTAAAACTCAGAAAAACACCCTAGAACCCTAGAGAAGCTGTTCTCTTGGATTTCTATTGTCCCGGGATTGGATCTCGTCTCTTGAGTTACCCTTTTCTTCACTAATCCTAGCAGATTCGTTCCAAATCGTTTGGAATCCTTCCCGTCGGTGTGGATACGTGTAGAGGAGCTGTACTTTCAGCTCTTGGTGATTTAGAACAGGCCCCGGATCGAAATAAACTTCAAGACTCATCGAGAACGAGGTAAGTAACGATTCCCTCGGTGATATACACGATCTTTTGCGTTTTGCGATTTTGGTTGCGTGTGACGTTTGACTAGGTTTAGATTTTTCTTCCGCTGCATGAAACCTAGTAAACCAAACCCTAGATCGATATGATCGCATGCTAGGAACCCGTAGATTCCCCAACACTCTCGTCTTTGCGAAATGACCCGATCGGGTGGTTTAGTGGAACATGATCGGGTGGACTCTTGATTCGATCGTAGCTTTCTTGATGACGAGACATGATCGTGTGGATGTAGGGTGACACGATCGGGTGCATCATTGAAACTCGTTCTTTTTCGGGATTTTTGTCTTTTCTTTTGCTCCTATTGCTTGTACCTGCAGTCATACATGAACCAAGCGAAAATCAAAGCTAAACACGCATTTAAACATCTCAGATGACATAAAACCGAAGAGGCGTATCGACACGCACACACATACATCTTATTGAATTGTGAAAACATTCGACCCATTAAGCTATTATTTGACGAGAAAATGATACGTCAACATCCAGATACGATGGTCTCATCAAGATGAAAGAAACTTTCTTTTCGTCTTGGTTACATAACTATGTAAGTATCGACTTTTCTAAATTTATTGTTAATTATATAAACAAAATTGTCCAACTAATCTGACAATCATGTTTATTATTGGTTTCAGGTGCAACAATCACCGCATCATAATTTGTGGTTAAAAGATTTGATCCAGGGTCCATCGAGAAAGGTGACATGTTATCCGATCATGTTCACACAAGGATATACATTTCACACATTCGATCATGGTTCAAATCGACGATATCGAACTACGGAATTTGTCGAGATTCTGTAGGCTGTGACTTAACGAATGAACCTGACTTCTTCGGAATACTAGTTTGATCATACAGTTGGCAGAGGGATCAGAAAGTGTTGATGTCAACATCTCAAGGAAGTATAAAAAATACAATCTGGTTCATTCTTTCATCTCAAGCAGATCAAGTGTGTTATTGCATTATCCAAGTGTAAAACGACAACGTGAACAATGGAATGCAGTCATCAAGATACAACCCCGACGATTATCTCATGAAGAAAATGCAAACGACTCTATAGAACCTCCTCTTCAAGAAAATCACTCATCACGTCGAAGAATTGAATGCATTGACATTTTTGTCTACTGATAATCCTATTGGGCACACTGAATATGATATTTTACATGTGGACGAATATATAGATGACACTACAAAAAAAAACCCCTAATATCAACGGATTTTTCCGTTGAAATAGCCCAAATATCCGTTGAAAATGTTGATTTTCAACGGAATTTTCAACGGACGTCACCCGTTGCAATACAGTCGTTGAAATCCAGAATCCGTTACCAACCGTAGAAAATTTCAACGGATTATCAATGATACAAGTCCGTTGATAATAGCAACGGCAGGGCAACAGAATAATCCGTTGATATATGTCAACGTATTTTGCAACGAATAAATCTGTTCCATATTTGAACGTATGTTCGTTGCTACAAACCGTTGCAAATTTGCAACAATAGCGATCGGTGGAAAAATCCGTCAATAATATCAACGGGGTTAGCAACGGATGTCCGTTGATAATATTATTTGTCAACTTTTAAAATATAAATATTTAAATTAAAAATATTAAACCATATAATTAAACGAGGTTCGAAACAAATTATAAAATTAGATAACCGAAAACTAATTCAAACTTTCGGTTTTTTCATCTTCGGTGGTTCCGGGAGTTCGAGCGCTGGAGGTTCCGTCGGCTGAAGGTGTCGTTGAGGGAGGTGGAGGATGAACTCCTTTAAGCAGCTTGATCATGTGTTCGAGATTAGTTATCTTCGCCTGTTGTTCCGCCATCTGCCGCTCCGTCTCTTCCTTCTGATGTTGTAGCGATCGTTCAAGTTGTTCTATCCGACGTTGTTGGTCGGTATCGATCTGTACTTGCGCACGAACCGGCGATCCAAAATCTTGCAGCAAATCTCTCTGGAGGCCTCCTAAACCGTAGATGCGGCCTTTGTTCTGCTCAATAGACTACAAAATAATGTATATTATATATAAATTATTTAATCAATAATAATATAATATAAAGATTGAAAAAATAAAATTGATTTTATACCTCAACATAACACTTGTCTTGATCAGTAGGAGACAAGTTAGTACCCGACGATGAACTGGCAGCCGCTATTTGGGTGAGTTGTGATAACTTCTCGTTCACCAGTCTCAACACCCGTTCAGCTCGAGGATCGACAAACCGACCATCAGAACGTCTATACGTCCGATCAACCAACTCAATGATGGACGGGTTTCGTCCCATTTCCCGTTGCTACAAATATAATATATAAAAAATATTAAATTAATATATAATTATAATTTTTGATAAATTAATAAATAAAATTCATACCAATTCTT
>NW_010960741.1:248198-255179 GCF_000463585.1 Tarenaya hassleriana
GCGCTAAAAGAGCGTTGAAGATGTCATCTGTCGCCCACAATGGTCTCTCCCCCTTTTTGTCGTACTTTCGCTTTGCATTGCTCATGAGAAGTTTGATTCTCGTCTGGCCCAACACGTTAAACTCCTTGTAAACTCTTTCGGTGATCGATTTTTTCCACCGAAAAGTTTGCTAGAAAAAAAAATACACATATTAGAACTAATCTAATAATTAGATTATAACGAATTAATATTATATTTTAATACTTACAATAAAAGATAGCCACCACTGCCGGCGAATGTGGTCTGGAGCTACAGTCCAAAAATAATACAGCTGAGGCATACGAGCTGTAATTATTCTAGTTAGAGTGCTTTTTATCTGATCATCATTAACTCCAAACCTACATAACATAAACATATTAGTTAGTAAATTCAATAAAATATAAATAAAAATATTATAATTATACCATAATCCATCATCGCGATCAGGATCGATGATGGGAACGGTGCGACTATCGAAAGCATCCAGTGTTACCTCGACATCGAGCATCGTATCCTCGTCGAACACGGACGATGCATCAGGAGGAAGTGGCAACTGTGATGGTGGTGGAGGTGGGGGTGGAGGCGCACTAGCAGATCCCACCAATAATCCTCCGCCTCGATGAAACCTGGTAGCAAACTATAATAATATATTTAATTAGTTAACCATTATCATTATATGTAATATAACTGTAAATTTCAAAATTAAAAAATATAAATAAATGCAAAAAATGTAAAAAAAAATTATACCATGTTTCTGTGTCTCTCTGCGAATCCCTCTGAGTTTTTTTGCGTTTTTTGTTTTGAGATTGAGATTGGAATGAGGGAAAAGAAAAGCGCTGGCGGATTTATAGACGAGATCAACGGATATCTGTTGATATATGGTGATCAACGGGGATTCCGTTGATATTTTCCACGGATTTCAAGACGTTCTGATTGGCGGATGAACGTATCAACGACCATTCGTTGCAAATATCCACGGACACATCTATTCCGTAGAAATTTGCTACGGACATCCGTTGATATATGGCTGCATTTAATTGCAGATCTGGAGAAACATCAACGGATATCCGTTGATAACTTCGGGAATTGGACGTGTCAACGGAATTCCGTGGCTATTGTCAACGGATTTCCGTTGACATGCCTCTGAATTTAATGTCGCATCCTACAGGTTATTCAACGGTTATCCGTTGAAATAATCAACAGAAGTTAGTGATTTTAAAAATATGTAAAAAAAAAATCCGAAAGTAATAAAACGAAAGTTTTAAAATATTCAACATATTACAAAAATATATAAAAATTACAACGAATCGTTATCATTTTCACTTTCGGATGATGTATCATCGTGATCAGAAATAAATTCGTCGAGTTCAACATGGGTAAAATTATCAATATCTTCATCTTCCACATCCGCAATTACAAGTGTATCTTCAAAATCTTCAAGTCGAATAGGACGCACTGAATTTTCTCTCGGGTCTTGCACCGCATCTTCAGAATCTTCAATTATTGTTGATGAACTGATCACCATTTTTCGAGGATTGATTTTCACCACAGCTGACCATTGATCTTCTTTGCATCTTTTATGTTGTGATATAGGATATTTTGGGTAAGGAATGAAACAGACCTGATCACTTTGATCCGAGAGAATAAAAGGATCATATTTAGGATATGCTCGTGTTGGATTGATGTCGATTCCTCCCCCTTTGTTTTTCCGCGATCCACGTCTCGTGGTTGTATCGAACCAATGACATCGAAAGACCACTGTTTTCAGACCGACTAATCTGGGATATTCGATCTGGATGATCTGATCTAAAACTCCAAAAAAATTCGGATCATCTGATGAATCACTGTAATTTGAACTCTTGATGCACACTCCGTAGTTGAACGTATTACGATGTTTCCCATGTTCATACGTGTGAAATGTATATCCACGCGTGAACATGATCGGCCATGACATCACTCTTCTGTTGGGCCCTTGTGATAAATCTCGTTCCCAATGCGGAATCCTCTCGTTACTTAAAGATTGAACCTACAACAAAACAAGTTGTTATTCGGTTAGCAATCATTGATGATTAAATACTATTATACATATCCACTTACATAGTCTTTGAACCAAGATGCGTAGTTTTCTTGTTTCAATTCGTCGAAAGCTTCACCGCTTAAATTTGGGTAAGCTTCTAAAACATGCTCCTCAAAGATCATGCAATATATTGATACGTTGAATATTCAGTTTCGCTGACATAAGATCAAATATTGGAATGTATATACCTATAGTATACATATGTACGTGTACATACCTCTCGTAATGACGAAGTTCTGCGCAATTCAATAAAATATAAGTAGCGAGATGGTTGTACTCCTGTACAGTTAACCACTGTTCCTCTGATTTACCACTCATCCGGCCCGTCAGCATAAAAATCTCTGGAATATCGTTCTTAAACCGAGATTCATAATGATATAGATATGTATCCAAATCATTATTCTTTGATCTTCATTCCTTCGTCGGAGTTTGAGGTTCAAAATAATATGAGCTAACACTGAGGCAACTCGAACCACTCACCTTGCTCAGATTCGGATCTGAGTTTTGGCCGGATTTGATGGCGTTTTCCGGCGACTCCGACGATGGTGACTCTCCTAGACCTTCTGAGGTCGGTCCTCTTTACTCCCACGAGCTCCTTTCCTCCTCCTCTCTCTCTCTTGGGCTTCAGAAATCATCGAGAGATCACAGTAGAAGCGAGAGAACTCGAGAGAGAATCAAGACGAAGTTTTCCGGAAGCAGAGATTGAAGAATCGTCGTCGAGATATCGCTGTGAGTCTTCTTTATCTGTTTCTATGTTTCTTTCTATTGATTTGAACTCGTTTGTTGTTATGGGTTGCGAGTAGTCGTTTCAGTGTAGCTAGGGATTTAACCTTGTAGGGATTTGTTTGGTTTTTATTTTCCGAGGCTACGTTATCGATACTCGGCGGTTTAATTGAATTGAGTTTATTGCTTTTGATCTTCTTGGCCTGTTGATTGATTGATCTTAGATTCTGATTGACAACGAGAGTTGGAATTAGATTCGGAAAGAATTCATTGAATAAATTGATTAAGACTATTGAGAGATATGTTAATCGGTTTAGGAACTGTGATAGTGATCGTTAAGACGTTTGATATTTTAATCTATTAGGTTGAGAGATCGATAGGTTAAATTATTGGATAGTGGATTTAGGACTTGAGAGAGTCAAATCTGATATTAGAACTTGAGATCCCCGATTAGAGTTCGATTCGTAGATTATCCATCCTTAGAAACAATCCTTGCGCGTTAAGGTTATCCCGAAGCTACGGTGGTTTAGTTATTTGATTTACTTAGTTTGTTTATTGCTTTATTTTCGGTATTCATCTGTTTCATCTGCTATTCTCTGATGTGAATCTTAGTCGAGTCTTGTTCTTAGTGTAATTATTCCCTGTGTTCGACCCTGGTACTGCATTTGATCCGTATCCTTGCGGTATTCGCTGTATCTAAGTTTTTATTACTTGAGCTTATTTATACACCTAGATTTGCGTTATCACTGACCCAAGAACTATCGGAGATAGGAAAGATAATACCTGCATCGAGGAGTTTCATGACCTCTTTCTTGACAACCTCTTGGAGCTTCGGATTGAGACGACGTTGATGTTCAATAGAGGTTTTCGTCGCATCTTCGAGGTGAATCCAATGCATGCATAAAGAGGGACTGATGCCCTTGATGTCTCCGATCGTGTAACCTATCACTTTCCTGTATTTGCGCAGCATGGCTAACAACAGACCGACTTGGGAAGAGTCCAAATCGGCATTAATGATAACAGGATATGTCGATTTGGGTCCAAGATATTCATATCTAAGTCCTTTCGGGAGAGGCTTCAAATCAAGCTTCGGTGCACAGTTGATACGTGTGTACCGAGTCTAGAATTTATAACCCGATTCACAACTCACCGCAAGGATATGGATCGTCGTAACACGGGGTCGAACACGAGGACCGGTTGCTAAATCCAAATCTAGATTGAAAATAGATCAAAGCAAGCAAGCAAGTGATGGTGGAAATATGTAGAATCAATGGTAAGCAATATAAGAAAGTAAATAAAAACGAGTGACCTATCAAACAAGGATGACTACGGGCGTCGGGATCGTATTCGCGTGTATGGGTATATGCTAAGCATGCGAGAATAACGATTATGACTTGTATTCGGGAATCATCAAGCAACAAAGATAGAGAATTCACCTCTCGGTCTACTAACTCCCTACCTACAGAGTAACTCGTCAATCTCTCGATCTATTCAAGTTAACCCTAGGTGCATAAAGAACGCTATCATCAACCCTAGATCGATTAAGCCATATCTCTATGTGAATAATACGATCTATCCTATTGATTTTGATCCGAAACAAACCCATATCTCTATGTGGTTCAGAATCCAAGATAATTGATCAAGGGGTTAGCAAACATCAATCCAATAAAAATGTAAATCAATAGAACCGAATCAAATCAAAACCGAAATCCAAGTTAGGGTTCAAACATACCCAAAACACATACGAATCCCTAACCCATAGCCGTGGATCTACTCACGGTTCATAGAAAACAACAAAAAGCTCATAAAGAAAGAGATAAAAGAGAGGAAAGAAAGTCTCATGCAGATGTGTAGTCTCCACGATCGAATCCTCCTTCTTCTTCCCGAAATCCCGTGAACTTCTATTCTTCTCTCACCAAAAGCTCTCCAAAAATCTGTATCTAAGTGTTCTCTGAGGTTCTCCCTTATTCTAGGACGTGGCTAGGGCTTTTTTATAACCCTAGGGCGGCTCCCAAGAGTCCTATTCCCATTCAGATGCTGAAAATCGCGAAACAAGATTTTAGACTGGATCCGGACCGATTCCAGGTGGATCCGGACCGGATCCAGATTCATGGGGTCCTTGATCCGGACCGGATCCAGTTGGATCCGGCCCTGCGCTGGCAGTTTTCTGGCCTTCACGATTTCGCTCGTAACTTTCTGCTCCAGTGTCGGATTTATGCGATTTTGGTGTCTACGCGAAGCTCTTGAAGTGTTCTTTCCAATGGTATAAGTCTCGCACGATTTGAACCTATGTAGAGAAAGTTATTGATGTCGCAACATGAGTATCTCATCCGGACTTCTCCTTTAACGCTCCAATTAGTTCCTTTTCGAGTCCAATCATCTCCGAAACCTGTAACTCTGCAAAACTAGAGCACAACCGGGTTTTGTATCCTAACACGCCTAGAATGCCTATGAATGCATGTGATTATCCTATAAAACCTAGACAAACTCTCATCAAAATATAGAGAAGAATAGGAGTTATCAATGCACATATGAAGCTAGTGGATACACAGATCGCACAGCTTGCATCACAACCCTCTAGGCAGCAGGGCACATTTCCTGGGAAGCCCGAGCCAAATCCACGAGAGCATGTAAACGCTGTTGAGCTGAGGAGTGGAAAGAATCTGCCAGAGACAGTCCCTACGAAAAAAGGGACGACGTCTAGATACAATGTCGAAGAGAAAGGAAAAGGCATAGCAGATGAGACACCTCGGGTGAATGCAGAGGAAGCCGAAACGCCATACGTCGCTCCTCCACCTAAGGTACCACCCGTTCCTTTTCCTTCTCGACTGAAGAAGCATGTTGAGGATACACAGTTCTCGAGATTTGTTGATATGCTTCACAAGGTAGAGGTTACTATACCGTTCTATGAGGCTATGCTGCAGATACCCTCTTATTCGAAGTTTCTGAAAGACATCTTGACCAAGAAGAGGGTAATTGGGAAGGAGACAGTAGCCTTGAGCACAGAGGTGAGCGCTGCGATTCTACAGCATGAGTTGCCACGGAAGAGATCAGATCCTGGTAGTTTTTCGATTCCCTGCAAAATCGGAAACATTGCGATAGACCGTGCATTGTGCGACCTTGGTGCTAGCGTCAGTTTACTACCGTTGTCTATTTACAAGAAGCTTAATATTGGTGAGCTTAAGCCGACACGGATGGCGCTACAGCTAGCGGATCGATCTGTTAAGTATCCCGCAGGTATTCTCGAGGACGTTCCGTTGAAAGTCGGAGATTATTATGTCCCCGTCGATTTTGTTGTCTTAGACATGGATGAAGACTCGAAGATACCGATTATTTTGGGTCGACCGTTTCTGAACACGGCTGATGCGGTTGTACACGTCCGAGCTGGTCGTCTTACCATGAAGATAGGTGACGAGACTGTTGAGTTCACCTTAGATCACAATATGAAGCAGCCATCCACTACCGATTCAGCTTTTTCTTTTCTTCTCTTTTTTTTTTCTTTTTATGCGATGTCCGACCCACAACTTAGACCCGAACCGTCAATCGATGCACTCATGTCCTCGAACGATTTTCGTTGACGAGATTCCGACAGCGGAGTGTCGAGATGCTTTATTTTCCTAAGGCATTTGTTGAACTAGATTTCATCGACCTGCAAGACTCGGAAAAGGTTCTAAAAGAAACATGTAACCTGGATATAGTCGTTTCAACTCCGTAGGTTCCAAATAGCAATCCTATCCCACAAACCTTATATGGAAAGTCTGGAGAACTATCAATTCGACACGGTTCAACCACGTTCTACAAAGTCACTAGATCATCAAGATATTTCTACTCTATATATCATCCCAAAAATCCTCCAAATGATGTTCAAAACGGGTGTCCGAGGTATGCACGTGAACCTATATGAACCTATATCTATATGTCATATGCAATCATGCAAACCTAACAAAAATCATCTATATGGAAAAAAGAAAAAAGAAAACGTGAATGCAACTAATGCAAAGTGATATGCAAAAGGGTAAAAACTTTCCTAAGTCTATATGCCATGATAAAATGCACCTAAACTAAATGCAATCCTAAGTAGATAGACCTGAATGTGTGAAGGATCTATCCACCCCCCCAGACTTGAACCATACACCGTCCACGGTGTAGACTCTCGCCCGGAA
>NW_010960741.1:258480-266845 GCF_000463585.1 Tarenaya hassleriana
GATTTGGACTTCTGTAGAGAAAGTTATTGATCTCGAAACACGAATAGCTCATTCGAACTTCATCTCTAACGCTCCAAAAACGTTCCTTTTCGCATCCAATCATCTTCGAAACCTGTAACTCTGCAAAACTAGAGCACAACCGGGTTTTGTATCCTAACACGCCTAGAATGCCTATGAATGCATGTGATTATCCTATAAAACCTAGACAAACTCTCATCAAAATATAGAGAAGAATAGGAGTTATCAGCAAGCAAGCAAGTGATGGTGGAAATATGTAGAATCAATGGTAAGCAATATAAGAAAGTAAGTAAAAACGAGTGACCTATCAAGCAAGGATGACTACGGGTGTCGGGATCGTATTCGCGTGTATGGGTATTTACTAAGCATGCATGAATAATGATTATGACTTGTATTCGGGAATCATCAAGCAACAATGATAGAGAATTCACCTCTCGGTCTACTAACTCCCTACCTACAGAGTAACTCGTCCATCTCTCGATCTATTCAAGTTAACCCTAAGAACGCTATCATCAACCCTAGATCGATTAAGCCATATCTCTATGTGAATAATACGATCTATCCTATTGATTTTGATCCGAAACAAACCCATATCTCTATGTGGTTTAGAATCCAAGATAATTGATCAAGGGGTTAGCAAACATCAATCCAATAAAAGTGCAAATCAATAGAACCGAATCAAATCAAAACCGAAATCCAAGTTAGGGTTCAAACATACCCAAAACACATACGAATCCCTAACCCATAGTCGTGGATCTACTCACGGTTCATAGAAAACAATAGAAAGAACAGAGAAGAAGAGATAAAAGAAGGGATAGAAAAGCTCATGTTGATGTCTAGTCTTCACGATCGAATCCTCCTTCTTCTTCCCGAAATCCCGTGAACTTCTATTCTTCTCTCCCCAAAAGCTCTCCAAAATCTGTCTCTAGATGTTCTCTAAGGGTCTCGTCTGTTCTAGGACGTGGCTAGGGCTTTTTTATAACCCTTGGGCGGCTCCCAAGAGTCCTATTCCCATTCAGATGCTGAAAATCGTGAAACAGGGTTTTAGACTGGATCCGGACCGATTCTAGGTGGATCCGGACCGGATCCATATTCCTGGGGTCGAATTCTGCGTCCTTGATCCGGACCGGATCCAGTTGGATCCGGTCCTGCGCTGGCAGTTTTCTGGGCTTCACGATTTCGCTCGTAATTTTCTGCTCCGGTGTCGGATACGCGATTTTGGTGTCTACGCGAAGCTCTTGAAGTGCTCTTTCCAATGGTACAAGTCTCGCACAATTTGGACCTCTGTAGAGAAAGTTATTGATGTCGCAACATGAGTATCTCATCCGGACTTCTCCTTTAACGCTCCAATTAGTTCCTTTTCGAGTCCAATCATCTCCGAAACCTGTAACTCTCCAAAACTAGAGCACAACCGGGTTTTGTATCCTAACACGCCTAGAATGCCTATGAATGCATGTGAATATCCTATAAAACCTAGACAAACTCTCATCAAAATATAGAGAAGAATAGGAGTTATCAACAGTCCGGATTCCAATAGACGGACTCAGAGTTGTTTGTGACTGTATGAACAGAGTCAACTAGGGGGTCAAAAGGCATACGTGAGTCGGTTGTGGCAAGAGAAATGGCGTGTGATGAAGATGGATCATGCAGGGAATCTGGAACGAGACACGATCGGGTGGAACTGTCAGACACGATCGTGTCGAATTGATCCGAGAGGGAGACACGATCGTATGCCTCAACATACATGATCGGGTCGGATGGCTGAATTTTTCTTGAACTTGATGTATCGGCAACACGATCGTGTTGCAGCAGGGACACAATCGGGTCAGATGGCTGATTTGCGCAGACAGCATTGCGGCTTTGGACACGATCGTGTGGAGAACTAGACATGATCGAGTCCGAGCGCTTGGGTGGTAACTCGTGTTGTATCAAAGCACTGCATTCGACAGTGAGAGCTACGGTCTCTTTCTCAACGACCGTCTTCTTGGTCAGGATGTCCTTCAAAAATTTAGTATACGAGGGAATCTGTAAAATAGCTTCAGTGAAAGGCATGGTTACCTCGAGTTTCTTCAGCATCTCCGCGAACTTAGCAAATTGGCTATCTTCGTTGTGCTTCCTCAGGCGTGATGGAAATGGTACCGGTGGAGGCCTAAGAGGAGGAGGCACGTACGCTGGTTCAAGAGTGTCATTAGGGGCAGCAAGATCTGTGGTCTTCGAGCGTTCGCCTTGCTCAACCATTGGAGAGTGTCTAGTGTCCACCTGTTTACCACTCCGCAGAGTAATAGCATTAATGTGTTCGCGAGGGTTAGTCTCAGGTTTACCTGGAAGGACACTAGACGGTCTTTGGGAATCCGCTGCTAACTGAGCAATCTGATTATCCACGAGCTTAAAATGGGCGTCAATGCTCGTGAATTGAGTGCAGAACTCCTGTGTACGTTTTCCCGGTGTATGACCAGGAGTTCTGGGCCTGACAACCTAGTCCCTTTTGATCCAGAAATCGAGAAATCTGCCAAACGCATTCAGAAGAAGAAGAAACAACAGAAGAAGATGGAGGAACGTGCTTTAGCTGTCGAGAATGGCAATGACACTTATGGGGCATATCTTCAGCCCAAGTACACTCCACAGCTCTCATGCATTCGCCGGCCCGATATCGATCGCAATAAATTTGAATTCCAGCTGGCATTCATCAGTATGCTCAGCTCATCGGCATTTAGGGGCAGACCTAATGAAGATCCAATTTCCCATCTAACTCGATTCAAACTGCTATGCCAGTCTGTGAAGACGGTTCAAGGAGTCACCGATGAGTCACTTATGCTAATGGCTTTTCCATTCTCTCTAATGGACGCTGCATTAGAATGGCTCTACACATTGCCACCAGATTCCATTTTCTCTTGGGATCAGATGCAAGAGAAGTTCATGCAGCGATTTTTCCCTGCTAGCAAAACCCAGCTCGCAAAGCAAAAGGTCAACTCTTTTATGCAGGAACCTGATGAATCTTTGCGTGAGACTTGGGATCGTTTTCTTGGATACCAGCGCCTTTGTCCTCACCACGGCTTAGACAAGAGGTATCTTATCTCCACCTTTTTGCAGGGTCTAAAGGAAGATATTCGAGTCCTCATTCGAGTTGCTTGTGGAGGAAGCCTCAATGAGAAGTCTTTCGACTTTATCGAACAACAAATCACTAAGATGGCTAACGAGTGTGCTCCCTCCCACGAATTCGTGAGAAGTATTGGTTTTAATGAGAATCGTGCAGGTAAGGAAAGTCCTTCCGAAATACATGCTTTACGTGCAGAGTTGGCCAAACTTACAATGCAGGTAGAAAACGCCCATAAGATCACTGATCTGGATGCATCACGAGATTAGTATATGCATGAAGATGTCAACTACATCGCCAACAATCCGTACTCGAACACATACAATCCGGGCTGAAGAAATCACCCAAATTTCTCATACAAGAACTCCTCCAACGCTCTAAATGCTCAGCAAAGCAATTTCGGCAGTTCATCTGTTTCGGGCTCCTCTCAAGGGAATCAATCTCAACCCCGGAATGCCTACCCAAATCAGAACCAAGCCCCTCAACACTACCGAGCACACCGTCAGCCTCAGCAAAATTCTGGTCTGTCTCCATCTCAATCACAAGTAAGTCCTGACCCCGACATCAAGTCTATGCTTGCACAACTTATGCAGGGTCAAGAAGCCATTCGCACCGAGATGCGAGAACATCAGCAGAAGACCGACGCCCATCTCAAGCTGGTTGATAACCAGATAGCGCAACTTGCTACCTCTGTCCCTTCGCGACCTCAAGGAGCACTTCCCGGGAAGCAAGAAGCAAACCCCGAGAGCATTATAGCGCTGTATCCTTGCGCAGTGGCAAAGAGCTCGTCAACCCTATCATCACATCTACGAAGAAAGGTCAGTGCTCTAACTCTGCTCCTACATCCTTTCCTAACCCCATAGCGGCTGAAAAATCAACAGAGATATCGGGTGATGAAGAACGCGATGTCTACATACCACCGCCACCATGTCCACCTCCGGTCCCTTTTCCTCAATGACTCAAGAAAACTAAGAAGGATACCCAATTTGCTCGATTTGCTGACATGGTGCGCAAGTTGGAGATTACTATGCCATTTCACGAGGTTATTACTCAGATGTCATCCTACGCAAAATTCCTGAAGGACATTCTCACAAAGAAACGAGTCATCGAGAAGGAAACCATCACGCTTAATCCCGAGTGCAGCGCCATTCTTCAGCATGATCTACCACCGAAAATGTCGGATCCATGTAGCTTCTCGATTCCCTGTAAATTGGGAAATGTTTCTATAGATCGTGCTCTTTGTGATTTAGGTGCCAGTGTAAGTCTCCTACCACTCTCCATCTACAAGAAACTCAACGTGAGAGAACTCAAACCAACTCGCATGGCACTTCAACTAGCTGATCGTTCTGTCAAATATCCTCTGGGTATTCTCGAGGACGTCCCGCTGAAAGTCGGCGATTACTACGTACCGGTCGATTTCGTTGTGCTTGACATGGATGAAGACTCCAAAATCCCGATTATTCTACGACGGACGTTCTTAAACACTGCAGATGCCATTGTCCATGTTCGTGTCGGTGACTGACACTCAAGATCAGCGACGAAACGGTGGAATTCTTGCTCGACCAGAATTTCAAGCAACCATCTACAGTGGACTCTATATGTTACATCGACTTGATGGATGCTTTAACCGATGAGGTACTCTTTGAATTTCGTGATTTCGATGCCCTCTCTATTGCTCTTTTTGCTGAACAGGGTTGCAGTACCTTTACGGAGCCTCAAATTCACGCGTACACGTCATTCCTAGATGGTTTAGACGAAATGCCATGCAACACGGCCGTGTCGAATCCAAACACGGACCGTGTTGATATTCTGCCGAAAAACATCGAACGCGACACGCCCGTGTTTGACACCAGCTCAGACCCTGTTTCATGCAACACGGCCGTGTCTTCATTCGACACGGACCGTGTCAATTGTCTGAGCAAATGTGCGAGAACATACACGACCGTGCATCATTCCGGGTCAGCCCATGCACAACTCGACATAGCCGTGTCGAGTGTGAACACGGACCGTGTCGATTCTGGACTCATTTCCAGCCTATTCCTCTGTTCCAATCTTTGCCCGTCTTCGCCGCCAAATCAACCTCCATGAATCATCTACTTGACTGGGATCCTGTAATCGCTTCGAAGCTCGAGCTAAAACCCTTGCCCATTGGACTCAGATATGCATTTCTCGGTCTCGATTCCACTTATCCTGTTATCGTCAATGCTGCCTTGGATGATCTACAGCTCGAGCGTCTCCTCACCACATTGCGAGACTACCGAAAGCTATCGGGTACACTCTAGATGATATCAAAGGTCTCAACCCTTCATTGTGCATGCATCGAATTCATCTGGAGGACGATTCCAAATCATCCATCGAACATCAACGCAGACTCAATCCATCGATGAAGGAAGTCGTCAAGAAACAGGTACTAAAACTGTTGGATGCAGGTATCATTTATCCTATATCCGACAGCCCTTGGGTAAGTCCGGTTCAAGTCGTCCCTAAGAAAGGCGGTATGACGGTGAACAAAAACGACAAAAATGAGCTGATTCTGACAAGAACAGTGACAGATTGGCGTATGTGCATCGATTACAGGAAGCTAAATGCGGACACTCGCAAAGACCACTTCCCTTTACCTTTCATTGATCGAATGCTTGAACGTCTTGCTCTTCATTCTTATTTTTGTTTTCTTGACGGCTACTCGAGATTCTTTCAAATATTTATTCACCCTAATGATCAGGAGAAGACAACTTCCACTTGCCCTTACGGGACCTTCGCTTATCGGCGCATGCCATTTGGGCTTTGCAACGCTCCTGCTACTTTTCAACGATGCATGATGGCGATCTTCTCTGACATTATTGAAGATTCGATGGAAGTGTTCATGGATGATTTCTCTTTCCATGGGCCTTCTTCCGATGTTTGTCGGACTAATCTGCGTCAAGTTCTGGATAGATGTTTGTTGGCCAATCTAGTGCTCAATTGGGAGAAGTGCCACTTCATGGTACAGGAAGGCATCGTCCTCGGACACAAGATCTCCGACAAAGACATCGAGGTTGATAGGGCTAAAATCGAAGTGATCGAGAAGTTACCGCCCCCGCACAATGTTAAAGCCATCCACAGTTTCCTTGGTCATGCCGGTTTCTATCGTCACTTCATCAAGGATTTCTCCAAAATCACCAAACCTCTCATTGATCTCTTCTGTAAGGATGTGCCTTTCGTTTTCACTAATGATTGCCTTGCAGCTTTTGAAACGCTCCAAAAGGCGTTGATTTCCCCGCCCATCATTCACCCGCCAGATTGGGATTTGCCTTTCGAAATTATGTGCGACGCCAGCGAGTATGCAGTAGGAGCCGTGCTTGGACAACGACCGAATAAAGTTCTCCATGCGATTTACTATGCCAGTAGAACTTTGGATGATGCTCAGGTAAACTACACTACGACTAAGAAAGAACTGCTTGCCGTTGTCTTTGCATTTAAAAAATTTAGGTCCTAACTTTGGATGTTGTGCTTCCTCAAGCGTGATGGAAATGGTACCGGTGGAGGCCTAGGAGGAGGAGGCACGTACGCTGGTTCAGGAGTGTCATCAGGGGCAGCAAGATCTGTGGTTTCGAGCCTTCACCTTGCTCAACCATTGGAGAGTGTCTAGTGTCCACCTGTTTACCACTCCACAGAGTAATAACATTAATGTGTTCGCGAGGATTAGTGATCACACGGGTTTTTCACCGGTTTTATAACGTCGTGCATCACAATTCTTCTCACATTCTAGGCATCATAGGACGTTAGATAGCCATGGGTAGGATGTTTTGCTTGTTTTTCCTTGCAGGAAGAGTCCACGATGAATCCTCACGAAGCGGGCACGGAAGAACAAGGATTCGAGAATGTTCGGGAAGCTCAGACAAAATGAGCGACCCGCCCATTTTATGGGCGGTCGCTCATTTTGTGAGCGGTCGCTTGTTTTTTCGCGTGTCAGAGGAAAATGAGCGATCCGCCCGAAAAATGAGCGACTAGAAGAAAAATGAGCGACACGCCTGAAAAATGAGCGACCGCCTGAAATCAAAATAGGCCCAAAAAGGAAAAGCCCATGTTTTGAGGAGAAAACCTAATTCTGAACTTTCACAAAAAGGGGAGTTGGAGGAGAGAGAAAGGGGGCTACACACTTGGGAGAAAAATCACCTTGGAGAGGAAGAAAAGAGGGATTTTGGAGATCAAGGAGGCTAGGAGAAGAAGAGGACCACCATTGAAGACCATCTTGAGCATTTCTTCTCCTTTTCCATGTTTCTTCATTTTGCTTTCTGTTTTGAAACCCTAGTTATGGAGTAGTGACTTTGTTGTGGGTGAGGGATCCCCACTTTTGTATGGATACCTATGCTTAATCTATGATGTCTTTGAGTTTCTTCCATGGGTTTGATGTTTTGTGCTTAATGCTATTGATTTGGTTGAAACCCTAATTGATATGATTGTAGAACACATTGATCATAGGGATATGGGAATGATGTTTGGAACCAAATGTCAAATGAGTGAGTTATTCACATTGGGAGATGGCTTAACTTGCTTAGGGTTCATGATAGGGTACACTAATGCATCTAGAGATCATTTAGATCATTGGGAGATGGGTGAATCGATCCTCTAGGTAGTGAGTTTAAGCTTGGGAAAGACAAACTCTAGAAGAAGTGCTTGAAACCCCCATATGGAGGATAACCCATAGACATTGTAGCATCATTAACCATCCATGCGATTCTTGAGGGATCCCGAACCTACAACGCCTCAAACCATCGTTTTACAAACCGTTAATTTTACTTGCTTTCTTATATTCCGACCCTTACCACAAACCACATTTTTACTTGACCACCTAATCTAGCTTAGAGATAGACTAATACATCCTAGTCCTCGTGTTCGACCCCGGTACTACAACTACCGTATACTTGCGGATAGTGGTACGAATCGGGTATTAAATATAAGACTCGGTGCGTGCGCATCAAGTTTTTGGCGCCGTTGCCGGGGACTAGGCGTTTTCGTGTTAGTCTAGATCTGTGCTAGATCATCATTGCTTGGATACTTGCTTGGATTACTTTGTGACATAACCGTTTCACAGCACTTTCGGTTCGTTTTGTCTCTTTGGTGTGCAGCTCTTCCGGTGCATGACAAGAAGCACAACCGGTAGAGATCAACTCATCTTCGACCCCGAAATAGAAAGGACCCTACGCTTCGCTCGTAGACAGCAAAGACAGTGGGGAATGGCCGAAGAAATGCTGAGAGAAAACAACGCACGAA
>NW_010960741.1:267400-270531 GCF_000463585.1 Tarenaya hassleriana
GGAGGTGACATATATGACATCCCTTTCCAAGAGTTAGAGGCGACAATTGCAAAACTGGCCAAGGGACGCAGCCATACGTCCAACGAGTTCAGTAGAAGGAGCTCGGTGAAAGGTGATGTGGGAGAGAACGCAGCTCTTAAGGCAGTGTTGGCCGACCTTGCTGAGATAAAAGTTCAACTCGCCAACGCTAAACAAGTAGCTGCTGTGGAGGATCAAAATTTAGCGCATTCAACCGGGAATGTATATGATTGATCAAGAAGCGGAAGAAGCCAATTATCTCGGGCCTAATCAATACACTCATCCGTCCAACCTATACAATCCGGGATTGAGGAATCATCCCAACTTCTCTTACAAGAACACGTCAAATGCGCTAAATCCTCAACCCGCTTTCCAACGGAACAACCAAGGACCTCCGGGTTTTCAATCAAAGTATCAACAACAAGGTCAAGGGAGCCAAGGCTACCAAGGGGATTCTAACTACAGTTCGCAGCAAGTACAACCCAAGGAGCAAGACCCGGACATCAAGGATATGCTATTGCAAATTCTCCAAGGTCAAAAATCGCAAGGAGTATCCATTGGGAGTATTGAAAATGAGCAAATTGCATTCAAGAAACAATTGGAAGGAGTACAAGCTCACTTGAAGATCTTGGACAATCAAGTGGCTCAACTCGCATCTTCCTCCTCATCAAGACAGCAAGGCATGCTCCCCGGTAAGAACGAGATGAACCCTCGGGAATATATTAATGCAGTGGAGGTGAGGAGTGGAAAACAACTTCCGGAGATCACCCCTCCGATGGTTGAGAAGACATCACCTCCAAGGCTAACAAGAGAGGAAAAAGCAAGGCTGTAGAGGAAGACACTCCAAAGGTGCAAGAACATGAGAAAGAACCCATCTACATTCCACCGCCACCTAAGGTACCTCCGATCCCTTTTCCTTCTCGTCTAAGGAAATTTAATGAGGAAAGTCAGTTTGGGAAGTTTGCGGAGATGTTGAAAAAGATGGAGATTACGATGCCCTTTCATGAGGTAATTCTCAAAATGCCCTCATATGCGAAGTTTCTAAAAGACATCTTGGCGAGGAAAAGGGTTGTGGAAAAGGAAACAGTAGCCCTTAGTACCGAGATCAGTGCTGCAATCATGAAGCATGAACTTCCCCCAAAAATGGCTGATCCGGGAAGTTTCTCTATCCCTTGTAAGCTAGGAAACATCGACATCGATCGAGCCTTGTGTGATCTTGGAGCGAGTGTAAGTTTAATGCCCTTGTCAATCTACAAGAAATTGAACGTCGGTGAGCTAAAACCGACAAGGATGGCATTACAATTAGCGGATAGATCGATCAAGTACCCAGCGGGAATATTAGAAGATGTACCTTTGAAGATTGGTGAGTTTTATGTACCGGTCGATTTTGTTGTGCTAGACATGGATGAAGACTCCAAAGTTCCAATCATTTTAGGACGACCATTTTTTAGTACAGCGGATGCCATAGTGCACGTTCGGGCTGGGAGATTAACTATGAAGATCGGAGATGAAACAGTTGAATTCTCACTTGATCAGAACTTGAAGCAGCCCTCGACCAATGATACGGTGTGTTATGCGGATATACTTGAAGCAACGGCGGAAGAAGTGATCGGAGAGTTCCGTGAGGTAGACCCGCTAGAAGTGTCACTAATGGCCGTAGAAGCAAGTTTGTACAGTAATTGGGAGGAGATTGAAGAGATAAGACGAGCGTTAGATGGTCAAGAAGCCAAAAATGAAGTGCAGAGTAAAATGGGCGACCCGCCCGAAAAATGGGCGACCAGCTCATTTTGTCTGCGCAGCGACACTGTTCACGCGAGCGACCGGGACGAAAAATGGGCGACCCAATGTAAAAAACGGGCGACCCGCCCGTTTTGTCTGAGCAAAAGCGGTCCGGACACTGTAGAAGCGAGCGGCCGCCCGTCAAAATGGGCGACCCGCCCGTTGTCTCTGAGCAAAAACGATCCAGACACTGTAGAAGCGAGCGACCCGCTCGAAAAATGGGCGACCCGCCTGTTTTCACCTGGAAATGAAGATTTGGACCCCGGAAGCATCCTGTCGACCCCCCATACCGTTCTTGACTCATCTCAAGGTTCAAAAGAGAAATCATACACTGATTGGGACCCCGAACTTGCTCCACAAGCGGAGAAACGAGTGCTAGAGCTCCATCACCTAGAGGAAATTCGCTTGGACGCATATGAAAACGCGCGGATTTACAAGGAGCGGGCCAAGAAGTGGCACGACCGGCACATCCTCGATCGAAACCTCCAACAAGGTGACCTCGTTCTTTTATTCAATTCTCGACTAAAACTTTTTCCAGGAAAACTGAAATCAAGGTGGTCGAGACCGTTCATCATAAAGAACGTTACATCTCATGGAGCGGTAGAACTCGACAACGGAAAAGGCGGAACTTTCATGGTCAACACTCAAAGACTCAAGCCATACAATCCAGGGAGTATTAGACCAGAAGGAGGTACCTCTGTACTCTCCCTCTCTTTAATCGATTGAACCGGTTCATCATAAAGAACGTTACATCTCATGTAGCGGTAGAACTCGACAACGGAAAAGGCGGAAATTTCATGGTCAACACTCAAAGACTCAAGCCATACAATCCAGGGAGTATTAAACCAGAAGGAGGTACCTCTGTACTCTCCCTCTCTTTAATTGATTGAACCGCATTTCGGTCTAGCTACGACCTTAACTAGCAACCCGGTTCATACCGGGATGTACATTCTTCACCTTCTTTGTTTCTTTTCTCTTTTCTTAATCAAGTCTCCAAAATCTCTTCGTAACAACCTCTTTTATCAGATACAACACGAGTGCGAGGAAAGATCCGTTTTGCGTCGGAAAAAAAAAAATGGGGGTAACGAGCGGTCGCCCATTTTTTGGGCGAGCCGCTCGTTTTTTCTGAGCAAAAATGCAAAATGAACGAGCGATCACCCATTAAACGAGCGACCGCCCGTTATAAAAAAAATGGCCGAGAAAGAAGAGAACGAGCGGTCGCCCATTTTTTTTGGGCGACCCGCTAGTTTTCTTTGGAAAAAAAAATCACCGAGTTCAACCTCCTCATGGTCCCTCTACACTTCATGATGCACAACCGGCTTGAAGTCGCTGAT
>NW_010960741.1:270554-276960 GCF_000463585.1 Tarenaya hassleriana
TCTTCCGACCTTGACTCAATTTGTTTTGGAGGTATAATCACTTTGATTGCAGAGAGAGTAGGAATTAACCCCGGGCCATATGTACACGACGCCATACATGGAGACACGATCAACTTCATCCATCTCGTAGAAAATGGCCTAGCCAAGGAACAAGAAGGCGAGATATTGTGGAAATTCGTGGGCACCGAGGGCATGTACCGATCATTCAACATGTCATACTATGTGCTACCCCACTGACAGAAGAAGGCATACGATTTGACGTCTCATCAGACCTCAGCACAAACATCGGACAAGAGTGCTCATCCCACAGGTCCTGCTAAAGGCCCGCTCGGTCCCCTCTCTCAACTCTCACTCCTTTGCATTCATTTTAGCTAACATCACATAGAATTGTAGTTCTCTCACATTGCATAGGTTTCATGGGCTTACGACATCCGCAAAAGAGAAATTGGAATGCAACTCCACCTCATCGAAAAAGGTAACACACTCACCTCTTTCATTCCATTCCTTATTTCTCCTTTGGAATCTCTCCACTAGCCGAGAGTCAACACCGTGGACGGTGTTTGATTCAAGTCTGGGGGGGAGGAATGCACTAACGCACATCGTACCCATGAACCCTACACATCATGCATCATTTGCACTAAAAAAAAAAAAGTCTTGCATTTTGTACACAGTTGCATGGATCGTCATCAATAGGTTGCACATGTACATATAGGTCTAGGAATGCTTGCATACACTTGCATAAGATTTTTCCTCTCAAAGATTTGGCCGGATGATGATGTGGGGAGAACATAGAGTGAGGATTGGCTTGGAAAGGTTTTAGGAGCTAATTTTAGATTGATCTAAAGAGTTGAATGGATTGTCGAGCGAGGTAGAAATAGCTGATCCAATCCTAGAGCGAATGAATATCACGTGGGATGATTTTGTCTCCTAAAGTCTAGATGGAGTAGAGATTACGAACGAAGCACGAAACGTCTCCCTAAAAAACCACTCTTTGACCTCTAAGTTAGGAAGCCTATAGGAAGCAACAAGCCCTAGAAACCACGATGCATCCCGACACTCCTCTGTCATCATCTCGTTAATGAAAATCATTCGGGGACATGAGTGCGTCGAAAATGAAGGCTCGGGTCTAAGTTGTGGGACAAGGACACAAAAAGAAAAAAAAAAGAGAGTGAACTCGTCAAATTCCAACGTCCTAGAAGCCCGGGATTGCATCATATGAAAAAAAAAGGGAAAGAAAGAAAAAGATAAAGAACACAAAAACACGAATAAAAAGGAAAGATATGGGGCAAGAGAAAACATTGAAGTTATAGGCTAAGTGACTTTTGGGGTTTTCATTTGGGATGTGTTTAGGAGACATGCTCGGCAAGTAGGAATTATTTCATCTTAGACCACAGGAAGCAATGAAAATCCCATTGATAAGATTTCGCTCGAGTTTTGGAAAAGATAGAGTATACCAAACCCGATTTCATTCGCAGCGACTTTAACCCGTACAACCAATTCACTCAAAACCGCCATTTGTTCTCCGACTGTATCTTATCACCCTTTGGATAGTTTTATAATTGCACATTTACTCGAGGACGAGCAAACCTCAAGTCTGGGGGGATTTGATCACACGGGTTTTTCACCGGTTTTATAACGTGGTGCATCACAATTCTTCTCACATTCTAGGCATCATAGGACGTTAGATAGCCATGGGTAGGTTGTTTTGCTTGTTTTTCCTTGCAGGAAGAGTCCACGATGAATCCTCACGAAGCGGGCACGGAAGAACAAGAATTCGAGAATGCTCGGGAAGCTCAGACAAAATGAGCGACCCGCCCATTTTATGGGCGGTCGCTCATTTTGTTAGCAGTCGCTCATTTTATGAGCGGTCGCTTGTTTTTTCGCGTGTCAGAGGAAAATGAGCGACCCGCCCGAAAAATGAGCGACCAGAAGAAAAATGAGTTACCCGCCCGAAAAATGAGCGACCGGAAGAAAAATGAGCGACCCGCCTGAAAAATGAGCGACCGCCTGAAATCAAAATCGGCCCAAAAAGGAAAAGCCCATGTTTTGAGGAGAAAACCTAATTCTGAATTTTCATAAAAAAGGGGAGTTTGAGGAGAGAGAAAGGGGGGCTACACACTTTGGAGAAAAATCACCTTGGAGAGGAAGAAAAGAGGGATTTTGGAGATCAAGGAGGCTAGGAGAAGAAGAGGACCACCATTGAAGACCATCTTGAGCATTTCTTCTCCTTTTCCATGTTTCTTCATTTTTCTTTCTGTTTTGAAACCCTAGTTATGGAGTAGTGACTTTGTTGTGGGTGAGGGATCCCCACTTTTGTATGGACACCTAAGCTTAATCTATGATGTCTTTGAGTTTTCTTTCATTGGTTTGATGTTTTGTGCTTAATGCTATTGATTTGGGTGAAACCCTAGTTGATATGACTATAGAACACATTGATCATAGGGATATGGGGATGATGTTTGGAACCAAATGTCAAATGAGTGAGTTATTCACATTGGGAGATGGCTTAGCTTGCTTAGGGTTCATGATGGGGTACATTAATGCATCTAGAGATCATTTGTATCATTGGGAAATGGGTGAATTGATTGTTTAGGTAGTGAGTTTAAGCTCGGGAGAGACAAACTCTAGAGGAAGTGCTTGAAATCCCCAATTGGAAGACAAACCCTAGGACATTGTAGCATCACTAACCGTCCATGCGATTCTTGAGGGATCCCGAACCTACAACGCTTCAAACCATCGTTTACATACCGTTAATTTTAATCGCTTTCTCGTATTCCGACACTTGCCACAACCCACATTTTCATTGGACCACCTAATCTAGCTTAGAGATAGACTAATACATCATAGTCCTCGTGTTCGACCCCGGTACTACAACTACCGTATACTTGCGGATAGGGGTACGAATCGGGTACTAAATATAAGACTCGGTACGTGCGCATCAAGTTTTTGGCGCCGTTGCCGGGGACTAGGCGTTTTCGTGTTAGTCTAGATTTTTGCTAGATCACCATCGCTTGGATTCTTGCTTGGATTTCTTTGCGACATAACCGTTTCACAGCACTTTCGGTTCGTTTTGTTGCTGAATAAGGGCATATGTATCTTAAGTAAGATCGCGATTACCAGAAGGTGTGGGATTGTTGTAAGATTGTCTCGGAGCTCTGTAGTTGGAGTTTTGTTTAGGACCCCTGGATTGAAAAGCGAAGCCGGGAGGAATCCTCTGATTCGGGTTGTGAGATGCCCTTGGGTTGTTTGACGTGGGGTTCTCAACGTTGTTTGACTTGTAAGAGAGGTTGGGATGATTCCTCCAACTTGGGTTGTATGAGTTCGTGTAGGTGTTGTTGTTCACGTAGTTTAGATCCTCAGTTCTCTCTTCGACTGCATACATGCCGAGATCGTCTTTTGGGTGTGTAAGGCCATCTGTAGTAGAAATCAGGTTGGCACTTGCGAATTTAGCATTAAGCGCTGCCAACTGATCGAGAACAATCTTCAGACTGGGATCGCCTTCTCTCCTTGGCGTATAGCGAGTGTATTTGGCACTTGCGAATTTAGCATTAAGCGCTGCCAACTGATCGAGAACAATCTTCAGACTGGGATCGCCTTCTCTCCTTGGCATATCGCGAGAGTATTCACTCGGAGCATATTCTTCTTGAGCCATCATCTCAATGTGTTGTTTCAGCTCCGTGAATGACTTGTTTTGGATGCTGCCACCGCAGGAGGCTCGGATCAGAGAAAGAGAATAAGGCGAAAGTGAAAATGTGGTGAAGCAAACGATAAAATGACTGTAAACTATGAATGATGAATACTGCAGGCTTCAGGATTGCTTTACATGCAATGATCTTTCAAAAGATACAAACTTAGTGGTTTATCTATCTAATTCAGGGAATTCAAGCTCTAAGATAGAGATCAACTCTTCCAAGTCTAATCTCACTATCCAAGTTTAATCCTACCAATCTCCCGATTCGATAGTCTAAAACTCTGAATGCATGAACGAACGCTATCATGATTCCTAGGCAAATACCCATCTCCCGATGTGATACATGTTCTATTTATTGAATTATTTCCAGGTTATAATCCCATATATCTATGTGAATTAAAACCCTAAGATCATTTAATCAAGCGGCCAATAAGATCAAACACATTAAGAACAATTCAATAAACTGAACAGAATAGACAAATCCAAAAAATCTGGAATTAAAAACCAAAGATCCCTACATAGCAAATCCCTAACCTATAGCTATGGAACTATTAGCTAAACATCGAGTTGACAGGGTTCATATCAATACAACAAAACATCATAAAATAGAATAAGAAAGAAACTCTTAGTCGATTTCTCGGCTTCGTGATCTCCGTCTTCTACTCCGATCTCTTGCTTCCTGATAATCTCCTCCTTTTCTGGTATGCTCTAGGTCTCTCCTCTGTAAAAGTCTGAATGCCCCCCTTCTTGGAGGCTTGACCTAGTTAAGTCTTTCTTTTCTGGCCAGATTTGGAAATATTCCCGAAAAATCCCGTAAATGACACGATCGTGTGAGTAGAGGAGACACGATTGTGTGGGATTATTAATGTAGAGTCAGGTTTTCGTGACTTGAGCCCATCGTGTGAGTGTAGGGTGACACGATCGGGTGGACCTTCGATGTTACTCTCGTCTTTGCGAAATGACCTGATCGGGTGGTTTAGTGGAACATGATCGGGTGGACTCTTGATTCGATCGTAGCTTTCTTGATGACGAGACACGATCGTGTGGAGGTAGGGTGACACGATCGGGTGCATCATTGAAACTCGTTCTTTTTCGGGATTTTTGTCTTTTCTTTTGCTCCTATTGCTTGTACCTGCAGTCATACATGAACCAAGCGAAAATCAAAGCTAAACACGCATTTAAACATCTCAAATGACATAAAACCGAAGAGACGTATCGACACGCACACACATACATCTTACTGAATTGTGAAGACATTCGACCCATTAAGCTATTATTTGACGAGAAAATGATACGTCAACATCCAGATACGACGGTCTCATCAAGATGAAAGAAACTTTCTTTTCGTCTTGGTTACATAACTATGTAAGTATCGACTTTTCTAAATTTATTGTTAATTATATAAACAAAATTGTCCAACTAATATGACAATCATGTTTATTATTGGTTTCAGGTGCAACAATCACCGCATCATAATTTGTGGTTAAAAGATTTGATCCAGGGTCCATCGAGAAAGGTGACATGTTATCCGATCATGTTCACACAAGGATATACATTTCACACATTCGATCATTGTTCAAATCGACGATATCGAACTACGGAATTTGTCGAGATTCTGTAGGCTGTGACTTAACGAATGAACCTGACTTCTTCAGAATACTTAAAGAAATCATGGTCCTCGAATACAATGGGTATGTTCGATTACAAATGGTTTTATTCAACTGTGACTAGTTTGATCATACAGTTGGCAGAGGGATCAGAAAGAACGCAACCGGAAGTGTTGATGTCAACATCTCAAGGAAGTATAAAAAATACAATCCGGTTCATTCTTTCATCTCAAGCAGATCAAGTGTGTTATTGCATTATCCAAGTGTAAAACGACAACGTGAACAATGGAATTCAGTCATCAAGATACAACCCCGACGATTATCTCATGAAGAAAATGCAAACGACTCTATAGAACCTCCTCTTCAAGAAAATCACTCATCACGTCGAAGAATTGAATGCATTGACATTTTCGTCTACTGATAATCTTATTGGGCACATTGAATATGATATTTTACATGTGGACGAATATATAGATGACACTACAAAAAAAAACCCCTAATATCAACGGATTTTTCCGTTGAAATAGCCCAAATATCCGTTGAAAATCAACGTTTTCAACGGAATTTTCAACGGACGTCACCCGTTGCAATACGGTCGTTGAAATTCAGAATCCGTTACCAAGCGTTGAAAATTTCAACGGATTATCAACGATACAAGTCCGTTGATAATAGCAACGGCAGGGCAACAGAATAATCCGTTGATATATGTCAACGTATTTTGCAACGAATAAATCCGTTCCATATTTCAACGTATGTCCGTTGCTACAAACCGTTGCAAATTTGCAACAATAGCGATCGGTGGAAAAATCCGTCAATAATATCAACGGGGTTAGCAACGGATGTCCGTTGATAATATTATTTGTCAACGGATATATCCGTTGACGTTCGGATATATATAAATATATATATATTTATATATTTATAAATATTATTTATAAATATATATATTTATATATTAAAAAAAATTAAAAATATAAATATTTAAATTTAAAATATTAAACCATATAATTAAACGAGGTTCGATACAAATTATAAAATTAGATAACTGAAAACTAATTCAAACTTTCGGTTTCTTCATCTTCGGTGGTTCCGGGAGTTCGAGCGCTGG
>NW_010960741.1:277090-279265 GCF_000463585.1 Tarenaya hassleriana
CTATCCGACGTTGTTGGTCGGTATCGATCTGTACTTGCGGATGAACCGGCGATCCAAAATCTTGCAGCAAATCTCTCTGGAGGCCTCCTAAACCGTAGATGCGGCATTTGTTCTGCTCAACAGACTACAAAATAATGTATATTATATATAAATTATTTAATCAATAATAATATAATATAAAGATTGAAAAAATAAAATTGATTTTATACCTCAACATAACACTTGTCTTGATCAGTAGGAGACAAGTTAATACCCGACGATGAACTGGCAGCCGTTGTTTGGGGGAGTTGTGATAACTTCTCGTTCACCAGTCCCAACACCCGTTCAGCTTGAGGATCGACAAACCGACCATCGGAAAGTCTATGCGTCCGATCAACCAGCTCAATGATGGACGGTTTTCGTCCCATTTCCCGTTGCTACAAATATAATATATAAAAAATATTAAATTAATATATAATTATAATTTTTGATAAATTAATAAATAAAATTCATACCAATTCTTTCGCCCGTTTTCTAAAAGATTTGGCGCCAGATGTATGACGATGAGGACCATCTCCTTCAACTTGTTGGCTGAGACAACTCTCTCTAGCTTTTCGACTCTTGTCTCTGAAATGATCTGAATTCCAACGCGCTAAAAGAGCGTTGAAGATGTCATCTGTCGCCCACAATGGTCTCTCCCCCTTTTTGTCGTACTTTCGCTTTGCATTGCTCATGAAAAGTTTGCTAGAAAAAAAAAATACACATATTATAACTAATTTAATAATTAGATTATAACGAATTAATATTATATTTTAATACTTACAATAAAAGATAGCCACTACTGTCGGCGAATGTGGTCTGGAGCTACAGTCCAAAAATAATACAGTTGAGGCATACGAGCTGTAATTATTCTAGTTAGAGCGCTTTTTATCTGATCATCATTAACTCCAAACCTACATAACATAAACATATTAGTTAGTAAATTCAATAAAATATAAATAAAAATATTATAATTATACCATAATCCATCATCGCGATCAGGATCGATGATGGGAACGGTGCGACTATCGAAAGCATCCAGTGTTACCTCGACATCGAGCATCGTATCCTCGTCGAACACGGGCGATGCATCAAGAGGAAGTGGCAACTGTGATGGTGGTGGAGGTGGGGGTGGAGGCGCACCAGCAGATCCCGCCAATAATCCTCCGCCTCGATGAAACCTGGTAGCAAACTATAATAATATATTTAATTAGTTAACGATTATCATTATATGTAATATAACTGCAAATTTAAAAATTAAAAAATATAAATAAATGCAAAAAATGTAAAAAAAAATTATACCATGTTTCTGTGTCTCTCTGCGAATCCCTCTGAGTTTTTGTGCATTTTTTGTTTTGAGATTGAGATTGGAATGAGGGAAAAGAAAAGCACTGGCGGATTTATAGACGAGATCAACGGATGTCTGTTGATATATGGTGATCAACGGGAATCCGTTGATATTTTCCATGGATTTCAAGACGTTCTGATTGGCGGATGAACGTATCAACGACCATTCGTTGCAAATATCCACAAACACATCTATTCCGTATAAATTTGCTACGGACATCTGTTGGCTGCATTTAATTGCAGATCTGGAGAAACATCAACGGATATCCGTTGATAACTTCGGGAATTGGACGTGTCAACGGAATTCCGTGTAAATCCGTTGACATGCCTCTGAATTTAATGTCGCATCCTGCAGGTTATTCAACGGTTATCCGTTGAAATAATCAACGGACTTCCGTTGGTGATTTTAAAAATATATAAAAAAAATAAAATCCGAAAGTAATAAAACGAAAGTTTTAAAATATTCAACATATTACAAAAATATATAAAAATTATAGCGAACTGTTATCATTTTCACTTTCGGATGATGTGTCATCGTGATCAGAAATAAATTCGTCGGGTTCAACATGGGTAAAATTATCAATATCTTCATCTTCCACATCCGCAATTACAAGTGTATCTTCAAAATCTTCAAGTCAAATAGGAAGCATTGAATTTTCACTCGGGTCTTGCACTGCTTCTTCAGAATCTTCAATTATTGTTGATGAACTCATCACCATTTTTCGAGGATTGATTTTCACCACAGCTGACCATTGATCTTCTTTGCGTCTTTTATGTTGTGATATAGGATATTTTGGGTAAGGAATGAAA
>NW_010960741.1:279964-283906 GCF_000463585.1 Tarenaya hassleriana
TAATGACGAAGTTCTGCGCAATTCAATAAAATATAAGTAGCGAGATGGTTGTACTCCTGTACAGTTAACCACTGTTCCTCTGATTTACCACCCATCCGACCCGTCGGCATAAAAATCTCCGGAATATCGTTCTTAAACCGAGATTCATAATGATATAGATATGTATCCAAATCATTATTCTCTGATCTTCGTTCCTTCGTCGGAGTTTGAGGTTCAAAATAATATGAGCTAAAATATGTGATTTCTTCCAACAAATATTGCTTCACTATTGAACCTTCAACTGCAGCTTTGTTTTTCGCCTTTTTCTTTAAATGGAAGAAAAACCGTTCAAATGGATACATCCACCTATATTGAACAGGACCTCCTGCGATCGCCTCATCTGGCAGAATGGTTAAATGCTCCATCACATCGAAAAATGAAGGCGGAAATACCTTTTCTAAGGCACATAGTATCTCCGGGATGTTGATCTTCAAAACTTCCAAATTGCTTCTTCTTAAATTTCTGGCACAAATATCTCTGAAAAATGAACTTATACCACATAATCATTCGTGCACACTCGGTTTTAACAGTTCTGCAAAAGCAATCGGAATGAGACGTTGCATAAAAACATGACAATCATGGCTCTTCATTCCTATAAGCTTTGTTGACTCCATATCAACGCAACGAGCTATTTTGGAGGCATATCCATCAGGAAATTTCACTTCTTCCTGCAACCACTTCATCAAAACTTTCTTTCCAGAACCCAGTAATCTAAAGATTGGAGTTGGTGCCTTACCATCATGTGATAATTCCAACTCTTTTCTTTTATAGATTTCCTTCATGTCCTTCCTTGAATTGACATTATCCTTTGTCTTTCCTGAGACATTCAGAACAGTATTGATGATGTTATCAAAGAAATTCTTTTCTATATGCATCACATCTAGATTATGTCGGAGTGTAAGCGAACTCCAATAAGGTAGATACCAGAAAATACTTCGTTTATACCAGTTATGCCAATCACCAAATCCTTTGCACTTTATATGCCCAAAATTACCTCCACATCGAACGGATTCTTGCAAATCATCAATAACACCGCTGTTTATCCATTCAGAATAAATTTGGAAGCCTGTCTGCAATATTGGAGTATACTCTTTAACAATTCTACCTTTCAAAAATGCAGTACGGTTTTGCCGTAATGGATGATGCATTGGAAAATTTTTCGTTGTAAAATTCCAATGGATTGCGGTTGGAAATTCCGTTGAAAAATTCCAACGGATATCGGTTGGAAATTCCATTGGAATTTTCCAACGGATATCGGTTGAAAATTCCGTTGGAAAATTCAAACGGATTGCGGTTGGAAATCCGTTGGAAAATTCCGACGGAAAAATTCGTTGAAATTCCATTGAAAATTCCAACGATTGTCCAACGGACACCGATTTCCAACGACGAAATTTCAATGGATTTATCCGTTGGAAACGTTAAAACTCTTTTTCGGGTGATCTGGCCCAGGAATCAACAATGTTAGAAACATAAATTCTCTTTTCAGACACATCTCCGGAGGCAAATTATATGGCGAGAGTATCACAGGCCATAATGAATATTGCATGCCAGATTGTTTGTACGGACTAAAACCATCCGTGCATAAGCAGAGATAAACATTCCGAGGCTCATCAGCAAAATCAGGGAATACCTTATTGAAATCTTTCCATGCAATACCATCGGATGGATGTTGCATATCTTCTGTCGAGCTCGAATGATTTGCATGCTATCTCATATGTGATGTTGTTTTCTCAAATTCATATAACCTTCTCAATCTATACGACACAGGCAAATAGAACATCTTCTTATACGACACCTTTCTACGAGATCTTTCCTTACTCGGTCGATATCTATTCGCTCCACAAAATTTACACTGCATCAACTCTTTATCAGTATCCCAAAAAAGCATGCAACTGTTTCTGGAGACATCAATCTTTTCATAAGGTATTCCCAAATCCTTCAAGATTGATTTTGTACCATAATATGATTTCGGAGCTTGATTATTTTCAGGTAAATACTCATGCAATGTCTTGCAAAACGAGTCCATGAAATTCTCAGTAACATTATAATATGTTTTCATGCTCATCAATCTTGATGCTAATGATAATCGGAGACATCAATCTTTTCATAAGGTATTCCCAAATCCTTCAAGATTGATTTTGTACCATAATATGATTTCGGAGCTTGATTATTTTCAGGTAAATACTCATGCAATGTCTTGCAAAACGAGTCCATGAAATTCTCAGTAACATTATAATATGTTTTCATGCTCATCAATCTTGATGCTAATGATAATCGAGACTGACCTTGTTTGCATCCTTCGTATATAGGATGATTTGCCATCGTGAGCATGTCGAAAAATCCTTTTGCATCATTATTCGACTCTTCTTCTTCTTGTTGAACTTGCTCAAATACCCCGGGAAAAGCATCTGTCACCATTTGAGCATACGGATTTCTTGTTTCAAAATCAAAAGATTGATTTTCTCCAGTTGCTTCTACCTCCTCTGTCTGTGTCCATACAACAGTATTCGCCGTTGTCCTGACTTCTTCTCCATGCATATGCCATACGTAGTAATCATCCATAAAACCCCTTCGATATAGATGTTTGCAGACCACTTCTTGGCTTAGAAATTTTAAATTTCTACAACCTTTACATAGACATTGCAATTTTTCACGCTCTTGACATAAAGGTTGCATTGAAGCAAAACTCATAAATTGCTCCAAACCTGCACAGAACTTCGGTGTAACTTCTTTTGTTGTTGGATCTTCTCTACGATACATCCACTGCCTTGAAACATGTATATTTCGATTTGAGGAAGAAGAAGACATTTTGAGAGATTTTAGTAGTAATGGGAGGGGAGGCTCGTGAGGTATATAATGGATATATCAACGGACATCCATTGCAAAAATAACGGCTACATGTATCAACGGACATCCGTTGCAAGTAACGACCACAAATAGTAACGGATATCCGTTACTATTTTCAACGACCGATATTCGTTGATAATATACCGTTGAAAATAAGCCACGCCTAGTCCATGAAATTCTCAGTAACATTATAATATGTTTTCATGCTCATCAATCTTGATGCTAATGATAATCGAGACTGACCTTGTTTGCATCCTTCGTATATAGGATGATTTGCCATCGTGAGCATGTCGAAAAATCCTTTTGCATCATTATTCGACTCTTCTTCTTCTTGTTGAACTTGCTCAAATACCCCGGGAAAAGCATCTGTCACCATTTGAGCATACGGATTTCTTGTTTCAAAATCAAAAGATTGATTTTCTCCAGTTGCTTCTACCTCCTCTGTCTGTGTCCATACAACAGTATTCGCCGTTGTCCTGACTTCTTCTCCATGCATATGCCATACGTAGTAATCATCCATAAAACCCCTTCGATATAGATGTTTGCAGACCACTTCTTGGCTTAGAAATTTTAAATTTCTACAACCTTTACATGGACATTGCAATTTTCCACGCTGTTGACACAAAGGTTGCATTGAAGCAAAACTCATAAATTGCTCCAAACCGGCACAGAACTCCGGTGTAACTTCTTTTGTTGTTGGATCTTCTCTACGATACATCCACTGCCTTGAAACATGTATATTTAGATTTGAGGAAGAATAAGACATTTTGAGAGATTTTGGTATGAATGGGAGGGAGGGGGTCGTCGTGAGCTATATAATCGATATATCAACGGATATCCGTTGCAAATAAAACGACTACATTTATCAACGGACATCCGTTGCAATTAACGACCACAAATAGTAACGGATATCCGTTACTATTTTCAACGACCGATATTCGTTGATAATATACCGTTGAAAATAAACCACGCCTGTGTTCCGTTGAATATAATCGTTGATATATATCAACGGATATTGTCGTTGCCATTCCGTTGTAATTATCAACGGAATATCAA
>NW_010960741.1:283924-297905 GCF_000463585.1 Tarenaya hassleriana
TAGAGCATTATGGTAATTTTTTTGGTTAATTTTGTTTTTTCAATTTTATATTCAAATTTATTAAAGATTAATTAATTGTTAATTTTTAGGTTTAATATCGATCAGAGGTTAATAATTCCGTCTCGAGTTTTATAGAGAGTAATTTCACTAGACCTTGGATGAATTGGTTCAGATTACCAGAAACCACTAGGCAACACTGGTTTGCTAGTTTCGTAGTAAGTTGAATTAACTTTAAATTTATTTTTTAAATTTACATTTCATATTTAATCGTTTCGTTAACATTTTCAATAAAAAATTTTAGCAATCTTGATATTGAGATGAAGTCCATACCTCAAAAGTCTATGAGGCATGGAAAAAATGTGTTATGGACCTTCTCAAATCAAAAGTTAATAGGTATAAACAGTATTGACAAATGAAGCAAGATCGTTCTCCGCCGAAGAACATTGAAAGCGGGGTCTGAGCCCAGATGGTGGAATTCTGGGAAGATCCCATCAACATTGAGAGAAGTAAAAAGGCAATCCAAAGTAGAAAAACAGACGTAGCTCCCGACACCGGTCCAAGTAAGCATACATCGGGACAAAAACCATTTAGTCAGGTCATGCATGCATTGGTAAATATATATTTTTTTCAAATATACAATATATAATACACATATAAGAACCTGTTTATCTTATAAATATTTTCATTGTAGGCCAAAACGTGTGGAAAACAACCATCGCTTCTGAATGTATTAAAAGTAACACATATTAGAAAAGATGGTAGCATCATCGACGACAACGCCAAAAATCTGATTACCGAGATCGAAGAAGCGATAAGTATATTTTAATTCACAAATATACATATATACATATCCATTAAATTTTTATAAAATCTTATAGATATATATGTTATCTGTCATAGCAAACAATGCTTGAAAAATCTCAAGCGATTGCGTTCAACGCAATTGTCACAACAACAAATCGATGAGTTATACGTCCAAGTAAATATATTATAAATAATATTATATATATTTTAATTCTGAGTTTGTATTTAGTTATAAAAGATATAATAACTTTGTCATTTGAATACAAACCATCAAGTCGAACAAATACTGTTGCATATATGGACTTGGGTCGCTTAAACAAGATATCATCAACACCGTCGCCGGAGAAGGAGAAGCACCAGTTGTTCAGGAGATTGTCACACTTCAATGACGACTTCAAGAATTAGAGCAACAGGTGCAAAACAACTTTGTATCGCGAGCAGAATATGACGAGTTGAAACAATGACAAAACTACCTCGAACTTTTGGTTGATCAAAACATCGGGAATATCAACACCGGTGGTGCAGGGGATAGTGGTAGAAATAATGATCCTCCCGATGATGATGATGATCGATGATGGCACTGATATTAATTTGAATGATTTTGATCTTCAATATTTTTTAATTTTATTACTCTAGTTTGCAACCAAATATTTCGTTGCAAATAGCGTTGCTATGGAGATATTGCAACGAAATATTTCGCTGCTAATAGCGTTACTATATATGTTTTACAATAAAATTTCGTTGCAAAAATGCAGAAATTTAAAAAATTAAAAATATTTTGCAACATTACAAGCGTTGCTTTGCATTGCTATTTGCAACGAAATTAGTTTCGTTGCTACACATTGCACATTTGTAACAAAATTATTTCATCTCTAAAACGTTGCCACTACCAACGAAATTGCGTTGCTAACAAAGCAACGCTCTTGCAATGAAAACATTTTTGTTACAAATTGCAGTGAAATATGAAGCATTGTAATTTATTTGCAAACTTTACAACGAAATTGTTGTCGTTGCTATTTCGTTGTAATTTGCAACGATAAGTAACGATTTATCATTTGCAATGATGAATTAGCAACACAAAAAAATTCGTCGTGATTTCATTGCAAACCTTCATTTACAACGAAATATGACTGTTTGCAATGAAATTATTGCGTTGCAAAACTCAGTTTTTTTATAGTGAATATTAACTCCACTACTTATACAAAGATATAGAAATAATAATATATATACATGTATCTATGTATATATGTACATACACAAAAATATATAATATGTACGCAAAACTCGATCCTTGAAAAATCGGTATCGTTTTCGAATCGAACCGAAAAATTTGATACCGTTTGCGAACCGAACCAAAAAAACTCGAAAACCTGATATCCAAAAAATAGATTTTTTGATAGAAAATATATATATTTTCTAATAAATAACGAAACCGAATATAATAAAATAACCGATTAATATATATTTTTATAAAGTCGAATACTCAAATGGTTACTCTTGTTTTATATACATACTTATAACTATACATGTATATAATGTTGGTTTAGTGCTCTATGATGTAATTGATACATTTGATGTATTGATACTTTCCACAGGTTTTATGAGAGTATTTGATTCATTACATGTTCTTGTATACTAGATGTATTATGAAATCCATGTATCATTATTAATGATACTAAACTCCCTAGTCTTGTGTCATTATGAGAATGATGACATAATAAGACTAGTATGATGTGTGATTGATGATCATATAGATGATCATAGGTATTGGATACGATCACAATCATAGGTATTCATTGGAGAACGGAATACTGGATTGACCCGCATGAGATTGTCACATGGACTAGCGTCATGACTGGAATTTCATATGGCGATTCCATGATTGGATCCTAAGACCTGAGATATCTACGGAATCCAACATGAGGAGTTGCGTGCTTTGATTACGTCAAACGTCCTGCGTAACAGGAGGACTATAAAGGCGTGTATCAGGTACGAAACGAATCATGTGTTGGATTGTAGATAGTCAAGACGAGATTTGTACCTCTCATAAAAGAGAGAGATATCACTGGGCCCCTCGTGTGAGCGAGACTGTAGAAATGTGTGGCCGCACTATAGACGAACGTCGTCTATTTCAGACAGTCGAACTCAGTGAACGAGAAAGCAGTCGAATCAGATAAGGTGGCTTGTCCATGCCTTATATTCGACATATGATATCGTGATACAAAAGGATCATCAACCGGAATCATCACCGGCGTTCGTAAGATCACGAACAAACTCTATTCGAGATAGGTAGTCATAGTGTCTTGCTAGAGACCGCCTATGACTTGTATATCCGGAATAGAGATTTCGGGTTATACTGCTATATCGAATGAGCCTACAGGGTCATACACGCAGGGAAGGACAAATGCACGAGAAAACGTCGAGAAATCTGGACAAGAGGTCTGGACCGTTCGGTCCAGGAGTGGACCGAACGGACCGGAGCATCTAGTCCGAATGGACCAAATTGTTGGACCGAACGGACTAGAGAGTCCAGTCCGAACGGACCAAGTGTTGGACCGGACCAAGTGTTGGACCGAACGGACTGACCCGTCAGACCGAACGGACCTAGTTATATGATTGGTTCGAACGGACCAAGTGTCCAGACTGAACGGACTACTAAGCAGTCCGTTCGGTCTGGGTTTCGGATTTAATTTTAAAATCCGGAATTAGGGTTAATCACTTGAGTAAGAGGAGATTAATAACCCTAACACTAAGGAGCCGAAAAAGAGAACTTCTTCACACCTTTTTGGAGAGTCTAGAGGGTTGAAGAAGTGATCTTAATCTCTCTTTCTCAAAGCACATCATCGAATAGAAGATTCAAGTCCTAGCAGACAAGTTCCAAAGATTGGAATCCATCCCGAGGTGTGGATACATGTAGAGGGCGAGGTATTCTTCCTATTCTTCCTGCCTACAGTGATCGGACGAACATATCAATTGATACAGGCCCCGGATCGATTGAGGTAAGCGTTCTATCGTTTCTACAAGATCATGCATGTTAGGTTTTAGGGTTTTATCAAAATTTTTGTTTTACATCCGCTGCGTAAACCCTAGAACTGATCTCTTAGGAATAGGATTCGTTTATGAGATCCCAGGAAACCCCAACATATAAGTGGTATATAAATGGGTTAAATGGATTTAAACGGGTTTAATTAATCGATTCATGCCAACCTATTATTATTATTATTATTGGGTCGACTCAGTCCAACCCGTTAATTTTTCGGACTCAAATGGGTTGGACCAAAAAATAGATTGCGTTCACCCATTTGGCTCTCTAGATAGGGTATGATCATCGGATAGCAATTCCATCATGTATAAAAGGGCTAGACAAATGATAATTAGCCGTTAGTGTAGATTAGTATATTTTTAAAACTATTAAATATTTTTGAATTTTTTATTTTATTTAAAAACTCATTGAAACTAAATAATGAAAATGATTTATGATGATATCGTTAGCAGATTAAAAAATTATAAAAATCAATCAATATTAATGTATCTAAATATTATATATATATATATATATTGAAAAGTGCCTTCCAAAATTGTGAGATGGTCTGTCAATTTCAATTTGTTAACGGTCTATTTTTTTGCATTAAAAAAAAATGTTAACAGAATGACAGAGTATTTAGCATTGCCGGACGAGATTCATTGAATTTGTATATAATAGCATGATACATTATTCGAATTTTTTTAATATTTTTATTTTATTGGTGCGAATAGGAGGAGAAAATGAAATTACAAGAACTAAAAAGCAACTCACTCACACCCTTCTTCTTTTGGAGGGACATCACTCACAAAATCACAAAATAATTAGCTTCACAACGCCAAACAACGCCATTTCTTCAAAGACCAAGCATATATATATCTACCGAACCCTGCTGCAATGCAGTCTCACCTCATTGTCGTTACCACTGATACTACCCATCTTGATCATCGACTTCACAAAGGCCTTGTCGAACTCTTCCTTGGACGTGGCGTATTTTGAGACAACTTTCTTGGTGTAGGAAGCAGTGAGAAGCGCTTGGTCCGAAGAGAACAGGGACTTCCCTTGAAGGAGCATCTTGAAATACACGTTATCGAACGACGTGGTCGTGGAGTCCATGGTAGAACCCGCGTTCTTGGCCGTGTTGCGCGCCGGACAAACGTTCCTCAGGCTCGCAGCGAACGAAGGGCTCAGTGTCGGGTCGATGTCCTTTTTGGTGTTGAAATTGTGGATCCTGTTCTGGAAGGATGAGCAGTGGGCGAATCCCAGTGTATGCCCTCCTAAAATGTTCGCCGAATTAGTAAGCACACATCATCGATTGCGCATATATATATATGGATATATATACACTTGTGCATGTTACCGGAGAGAGCAACAAGATCCTGCACGGAGAGTCCTCTCTGGCCAAAACTTTGTTGTAATTGAGAAATGTTGAAAGTGGGAGCTGGTAACTGTCTCGTCTCTATTGCTTTCGATACTCTTCCATCTTTTCTTCCTTTGGGCACCTCCCATGTTGGCCCCCTGACTATAACATTACATTGATTACAATTGCACACACATACATTAGTTACAAATTATGAGAAAGGAATATACGTATATTATCAAGGGTTTCGAAAGACTGACGAGAACGACGGCATCTCTCGCAGCAAGTGCGAGAATATCAGCGCAAGACACGACGCCCGGGCATTGCTCTTCCAGTGCCTTCTTGGCATTGTCGATCACGTAAAATGCGTGCAACGAGATGTTCGGAGGCCCGTCTTTCTCGGCTTTGTTCTTTCCCTTGGAGTCCAGCAGCACAGACCCATCACACCCCTATTCGGCGGGAAAACAAACAAAGAAATCTTGAGCAATCACGTCCATATACATTGTCAAGACACAGCCAGTTACTTACCCTGACAAAGCAGTCATGGAAATGCATCCTAAGAAGAGCAGCGGGGACAGTTTTGTCATTTGACATGGCCTTCTTGACTGCATTGGTGACAATGAGTTCTGCATGGGGGCATGTGTGGTCATAGTAGTGAGGGTCAAGTGCCTCAACATTGAAAGCAACTGCTAATAATATGATGAACAGAGTGCTCTTCATGAGCAAGCTTGTATGCATTTTGAATGTGATGATGAATAGATTCCTTGTGATTTGAGAGTGAAAGGGGGTTTGTTTGCTTATATATGCAATAGGGAAAGGAGTTGTTACTTTGGGGGATAAGCAGATTAGGTCATGGAGGCATGATTTGTGGTTAGTGGAGTAGAGTTGAAGCATCTAATTTTTAAGAATCTTGGATAGCGACAAGGAAATAAACAGAAAAAGAATTGTATTTATTATTCAAACTTTGTCTACTTGGTACCATAAAAAAAAGTTTACTACAAAGTTGGCGGGCTAATACTATTTTTTTGTTATATTATATTAAAATTTAGACGACAAAAAATATTTAGATTATCAAAATTTTGACCGCCATATATCAAATGAAACTTTTTCCTACAAATCTATCTATCAATGTGAATTCTCCCACTTCACATCAATTAATATGAACGGAGAAAATATTTTTAAAAAATAAATATTCTTTTCTAATCAATCTCGAATCAAATAGAATGAATCTAAATTAAACCAAAAAATAAAATAAAATCGAATAAATATAATTTTCACAACCCGATATAGTAAAATCTAAAAATAACCGAATTGAAACACGGTTTCCCAAAATGTCAACTTTTTAATTGTTTTATATCTGTTATAATTGTATATAGTTGCAATAGTACTCGTGACTCGTGATTTTAAGCTACAAATAGTTTGCTAATTTTTAAAAGCATTGAAAGTGGCTATTTGATGTTAGAAGAGAAAGTAATTTTAGAAGTAAAAATAATATATGTAATCACATTTTATATTTTAAAATTTTAAAATCTTGATCGTATGGTACAATGATTGACTTTATTCTAAATTATATATTCTGTCGAGAAAAATATATTATACATTTATATGAAAATTACTTAACTTTTCGGCCTATTAAAAATTACGATAGAATAACTTGTCGTCATCGGTTTTTCATATGATGGAAAATAAAGTAGGCAGCGACCTCTTTGTCTTCCCATAACAATATCCATAATTATGATTATATATACATACATGCGTATCTATTTTCTATTTTTTATTTTAATTTTTTTATTACGCGTCGACATTTTTATATCTTCGAGTATTAACATGGTTTTTTTATTATCAAATTCATAATTATGATTATAGTTTTTGAATATACTATTTAAGAATTCTTCTCGATCTTTATTTTATATAATTCATAAAGTTGGGTAGTTTAATAATTCATATTTTTGTTCATCTTAAAATGACTATAGATTAAAATTATAGTTTTTGCAAATATAAGTTCATTTGTTAAACTCGTGTATATATAATTTGTTTAGAAAGAATTGAAGACATGAAAATGTTTATATTTGCGTACTAATTTCTACATTTAGAAATTTTTATATTTTTTTACTAGTCATTTTTTAACATTTTATGGACCGTTTGGAATTTTCTCAGTAATCAAATAAAATTCGAGGTATAGTTCTAATATAATATCAAAGTATTGTTCCCATTCAACATTGTTTTGTAGATTTGTTTAAAAAAAATTGTATCATTAAAAAGTTTTTATTATTGTTTTGTAGATTGGTTTAAAAAAATTTGTATCGTTTTTTGCAGGTAGTTAGATTTATTGTGGAGATATTTGGAGAGAATCTAAATTGCAGATGAAAAAGATAACTACCAAAAGCTTGAAGAGATAAAGACAAATCACATAAAAGATAAGGATGAATCTGAGTAGATCTGGATGTGTGCATATAAAAGGAGCATGAAGGAGGTTGGAAAAATACAGAGCTTAAGAGATTATCATTCAGAGAGTATAAGAGTTTTTGTTCTTTACGTTTTTATTTCTGGTGAGTGAGATTGTTCTGAGGGGGAGTTCACAACAGTAATCTGAACAAACCCAGAACGTGAGAGTGGGGATTCACACGGGTTGTGTGTTGAATCAATAGATATCGTGTCATAGGAGGGCTAACACTCAGGAGGAGTGTGGTGCGTCTGGGTTTTACTGCAACTATCTCTATGTTGTAGTAGTCAGATTTCCTTGAATGAAAAGAATTGATTTTGAGTGATATCTGAGTGCGTCAGTTATTTCAAGTGGTATCAGAGTCCGGTCACCGGTCGTAGGATAATTTTCTCGCATATCGGTGCAGGATAAGAGACGCACAATGCAGACATCCAAGGAATTTCAACCGCTAGTGAAGGTACAATTGTTGGATTCAAGTAACTATGATTACTGGAAGGTGAAAGTCATGAATCTTATTAGAGGCCTTGATGAAGATGCGTGGATGGCTGTAGAAGAAGGATGAGATTTTCCGAAAGTCATTGGAGATGATGGGATGGAAGTTATCAAGCCTAGTTCTCAGTGGACCCCCATTGAGAAAAAGGCGTCAACACTCAACGCAAAAGCTCTGACTATAATCTTCAACACTGTTGTTTCAGATGAGTTTAAGCAAATTCAGGGGTGCAAAACTGCAAAAGAAGCTTGGAACATGCTGGAATTAATTCATGAAGGAACAAAAAATGTGAAACGCACCACAAGAGACATGTTAAAGGCGCAGTTCAATCAACTCAGAATGGAAGAGCATGAAACTGTCAAAGAATTCAGTGGTAAACTGAGTGATATGGCGAATGAGGCAGGGGCACTTGGCACAACATACTCTGACAAAAAACTAGTGAAGAAACTCCTAGCGAATTTACCCATCAGGTTCTTATCTCAGAAAACCTCTTTTCAGACATTTTATGATACTGATACAGTTAGTTTCAAAGAAACTGTAGGGGTGTTCGCGACACATAAACTGGAACTGAGTATGTATGAGACTCAGTCAGGAACATCTCGTAAACAGCCAGTTGCATTTCATGTTCCGAAATCTGAACCCAGAAATAAGCTTGAGGAAGACATGTCGCTGATTGTTAAAAAGATGAAGCTCTTCAAACGAAGACCTAACAGTACACAGAGGATAGAAGGAAAATCAGGAGGAAAATGTATGGAGTGCAAAGGTTATGGACATTGGAAAGTTGAATGTCCATCGGTCATTAAAAGGGAAGCAATGATCAAAACCCTGAAAGAAGTACAATGCTATGAGTGCAAAGGCTTTGGACACACCAAGAATGAGTGCACAACCTCGGTGAAAGGGATATCATTAATTAATCATGAAGATTCAGAATCGGAGTCGGAAGATGATAAGGAAGCCCTGAACAACTATGTGGCATTTATCGGAATAATCGATGAGCATGATGTTATGATGACAGAAGACCTGGAGGCTGATCTGAAGATTGATGATGTTTATGATGACTTGATGAAGATGTACGACATCAACATGAATCTTGTTAAGGAGAAGAATAGACTTGAGTCAGAACTCAAAGAAACTCAGAAGAATCTGCATATGCTTGGAAATAGGACAAAGAAACTGGATTTCATTCTAAGTCAAGGAAGACAAAGCTCAAACCACACTGGGTTAGGGTATTCTGGAGAGGCAAGCAAAATTGACAGGATGTTTGTATGTGGAGGACAACTTTCTGATGAGTTATAACAATGCCCAAAGCTAGGTGAGGTACAACAATTTCCTCGACGAACTCCAAGAATCAAGGAGGATATGTGATCCTCTTGGACTGAAACTCGGAGATGTTACAACTGTGGTAGACGTGGGCATATTCATAGGAACTGCTATCTTTATCGCTTCAGGTCAGGTAAGTCTCACTATTCTCTCACTGGTCAAGTCAGACAATGTTGGGTACGAAAGCATTTATTGCACTGTAATGTTGCTTATACATCTCAACAGGTAAACACTAATGATCATTGGTATTTTGATAGTGAATGTTCTAGGTATATGACAGGAAATCATGTGATTCTCTCGAACTTTGTTCAAAATACAAAAGGAGGAAGTGTAACCTTTGGCGATGGAAAAAAGGGAAAGATCTTAGGTAAGGGGACATTGAATGTCAGTGGACTTCCAAAACTGAAGGATGTGAATGTTGTACAAGGGTTGAGAGCAAATGTGATCAGCATTAGTCAATTGTGTGACGATGGGCTGAAGGTAAAGTTCACCAAAAATGCATGTTTTGTTTCTAATCAAACCAATGAGTGTATTCTCACAGGGAGAAAGACCTCAAGTAACTCTTATACCTGGATAAATGAGAATATCAAGGAACAAGAGTGCTTCAAAGCAAAAGATACGACTTTAGATCTGTGGCACTGACGATTGGGACACATAAACACTCGTGCATTGGTGACATTGTCTAGGCCAGATATCGTTCAAGGTCTTTCGGAGTTATCTCAACATGCTAAACAAGTCAGGGTTCAAGAAATCTGTACATCACAGATCTTGGAACAAATGAGACCAATCCAGATTGAGAACATCGGTGGAAAAAGGTACGTATATGTTTGTGTTGATGATTTCTCACAGTTTTCCTCTAGGAATGTTTGACACCCCGCTGTTGGTTGTAATGCTCTAAGATGATCCGTGATATGATATTTCGACTTTGTATTGATTCATTGATTTATGAATACATTACTTTTCGTTATATGATTGGCATGTTTGTTATATTTCGGTATCCTTGAATCATTAGAGAATGATTCTAAACTCCCTGGTCAGTTATCGTTGTGGGAACAATGATGAATTAAGACTAGCATGAGGTGTGATCGATGCATTGGATGCAGATCACAATCATGGGTACTCGTTGAGAACGAGTGACTGGATGACCCGCATGAGATTGTCACATGGACAGAGTCATGACTTGAATCTCATACATCGGTTCGTTCTTGGATCCTCATACTGAGATATCTAGAGTATCTGATATGAGGAGTGGCGTGTCTTGACTGCGTCAAACGTCGTCTTTAACTGGATGATTATAACGGTGTTGATCAGATACGTTCACGAATCATATGGAGATAATAGACATGTAATATGGGACTTGTCACCTCCTTAACATGAGAGATATCGCTGGGTCCTCTCGTGGAAGTCGGACTATAAAAAATGCGTAGCCACACTATAGATGAAGTTGCATCTATTTTATTAGTCAATTTGCCAAGACGAGAAAGCGGTTGAACTTGAAGGGTGGCTCAAACCATGCCCTTGTTCAATTATGATATCGTGAGACATAGGATTAGAACTTGAGCGGTTAATGCCTTGGTTAGATCACCTCTAACTCAATTCTAAGTGGGTGGTCATGGCGTCTTGCTAGAGGCTAACCATGACTTGTAGTTCAGAAAAGGTTCTCGAAGTCACTACCACTTAGAATGGACCTACATGATCACACACCACTAGGGATGGACTTATATGTAATGAATCTGAAGAAAGGAGTTGAGATTTCGCCGAAACGAGCATGAAAAAGGTTTTTCAGGTCAGGCAGTCCAAAAGAAACGGACTGAGTTGGTCCGGAGCTGACCAAGTCTGATCAGCCCCAGACCAAGCCCAGTTGGACTGCGCTCTGTTTTCTCCTTGGTCAGCTCGGAGCGAAGGAACAGACCGAGTTGGTCCGGAGCTGACCAAGTTTGGTCAGCCCCGGACCAAGCTCAGTTTTTGAACTGACTCCGATTCCAGGTCAGCTCAGAGCAGGAGAGACAAACTGAGTTGGTCCGGGGCTGATCAAACTTGGTCAGCTCTGGACCAAGCTCAGAAGTTTCTCGAAAATTGGCAGAAGGCGGACCAGAGAAGCTGACTGAGGTCAGTCCGGCGGACCAGAAATCTGGTCAGCTCCGGACTGGACCACAAACACTTCTCAAGTCCAAAATCCTGTCTTTTTCCTCATGATCAATCTCAAGCTATTACTGCCCATTAGTAGAGCAACTGTCAAGGCCTCGATCGTCATGGTTACGGGTCATGCCTTAGCTGAGTGTGCCTGACTATCTTGGTGAGGCAGTATGGAGAAATCGTGATTCTCATAGCTCGAATATGGTTGAGCTTGAATTGGGTTATCAAGTCGGACTTGGACCTAATAGTAAGGATGGGATGAAGAACATACAGTGATAGTGTATCACTATCCCATACTCATTTAGGAATCATATATGATATGATTGACAATGCGTTGTGTACATAAATAGCATGGTTTTGAGCGTCATGCCCTAGCTGACTCAAAAACATGTGAAATATGGATCCTACCTCACTTAAAAACTCATTGAGGGTGTTTTTCTTAGTGGGAACCTGTCATATTGCATCTATTATCTGTGATAGAATGTGTACTAAGCGACTTGCATGTTTTTCTGTCTGTTTGTTTGTCTTTTTCTGTAGAATATGACTGCTGCAGATAATCTGGCTAATCTCTCCATGTGATCCATCCTGGATCGGGAGAGACTCACTGGTGAAAACTTTATCGACTGGTACCACAACCTGAGAATTATTCTCAGGCATGAGCAGAAGCTCTACATGCTGGAAGAAGCCGTTCCTGAGGATGAACCAGCGACCAATGCGCCCAGGGCTGTCAAAGATGCTTACCAGAAGCACATTAATGACAACCTGGACGTGACCTGCCTGATGCTCGGATCTATGTCGGCTGAGTTGCAGAAACAACTCGAAGGAACTGATGCCTTCGAGATGATTGAGCCTCTCAGGACTATGTTCGAGGAACAGGCAAGGGTCGAACGATTTAACGTCCTTAAGAACCTGGTCAACTGTAAGATGACCAATGGTTCACCCGTGAGTACTCATATCCTCAGGATGAAGGGTTATCTAGAGGATCTTGACAAAGTAGGGTTGGAAGTTAGTCGTGAATTGGCAGTAGACCTAGTTCTTCAATCCCTGCCGGATAGTTTTGACTAGTTTGTCATGAACTATAACATGCATGGGATGGAGAAGGACTTGACCGAGCTATATGGGATGTTGCGATCGGTCGAGCAGAACATCAAAGTCGAGAAGAGTGTCCTAGCGGTTGGAAAGAGTTCCAACAAAAGGAAGCGTTCCAAGAGCAAGAAAGGCAAGGGCAAAACGACAATTATTGTCGCCGAACCTAAGTCTAAGGCTGAGAAGGGAGAGTGCCATTTTTGCCATGCTATTGGGCATTGGCGTAGAAACTGCAAACTCTACCTGGAAGATCCGAAGAAGAAGAAGCTTGCAGAAGCTTCATCTTCAGGTATCTTCGTCATAGAGGCTAATTTCTTTACTTCTACATCATGGGTATTAGATACCGCATGTGCCTCACACATTTGTGGAAATGTGTAGGGCCTGAGAAGAAGTAGGCAGCTAGCGAAAGGAGAAGTGGATCTCCGCGTCGAGAATGGAGCAAGAGTTGTTGCGTTGACCGTCGGGACTTATGATCTTACTTTACCTTCTGGACTTGTGTTAGAATTACATGATTGTTATTTTGTACTTGCCATTAGTAAGAATATTATTTCGATTTCATGTTTGGATTCTGATGGTTTTCGTTTTGTCATTGAGAACAAAGATTTATCTATTTATAGAGGCGCTTTATTTTATGGTAATGGTTACCTATTTAATGGCCTTTATATTTTGGATGATAAACCGTCTGGACACAGTTCGATCTATAACGTTAGTACCAAGCGATTTAAGCCGAACAACTTAAACTCGACCTATCTCTGGCATTGTCGACTTGGTCACATCAATGAGCAACACATAGCGAAGCTTCATTCTGATGGACTTCTTGATTCTTTTGATTATGAATCAATTGAATCGTGCGATTCTTGTTTGATGGGCAAGATGATAAAAACTACTTTTTCTAGAAAAGGAGAAAGGGCTATAGAGTTGCTAGAACTCATACATACTGATGTATGCGGTCGAGCTCACCCACTAGAGAAGGTTATCTGTACTTCGTTACGTTTACTGATGATTTCAGTAGGTACGGTTATGTCTACTTGATGAGACATAAATTTGAAATACTTGAATTGATCAAGATTTTCAGAAACGAGGTACAAAACCAACTTGGCAAGACGATCAAGTTGCTTCGATCTGATCGAGGTGGCGAGTATATGAGCCAAGAGTTCACTGACTATCTGGCAGATTGTGGGATTGTCTCACAGCTGACTCCACCTGAAACGCCAAAGTGGAATGGCGTGTCCGAGAGGAGGAACCGAACCTTATTAGATATGGTACGGTCTATGATGAGTTAGGTCGATCTTCCTAAATCCTTCTGGGGTTACGCTCTGG
>NW_010960741.1:298213-299168 GCF_000463585.1 Tarenaya hassleriana
AATAGATCTCAAAGAAGTTCGAGAACCACAAATAGTCGAAGAACCGAGTGAACAGGTCGAAACAGTTCAACCTGTATCACAAGTTGTTGAGACAACACCTCCTAGTGGACCTCGGAGATCTGGTAGAATTCGCCAAGAGCCTACAAGATACGATTTTCTTGTGACTGGAAACGACGAACTCATGTTGTTAGAACATGACAAGCCTACGTCGTATTCAGAGGTTATGGCGAGTTTTGATTCTGAGAAATGGCACCAGGCCGTGGAGTCTAAGATGCAATCCATGTACGACAACAAAGTTTGGACTTTGGTTGATTCGTTCGATGGTATTAAGACCATTGGATGCAAGTGGGTTTTCAAGAAGAAAACCGACATGGATGACATCGTGCATACCTATAAGGCACGACTCGTTGCGAAAGGGTTTCGGCAGATTCATAGTATAGACTATGATGAAACCTTTTCACCAGTCGTGATGCTTAAATCCATAGGGATTCTGCTGGCCATAGTTGCGTATTATGACTACGAGATATGACAGATGGATGTCAAGACCGCATTTCTTAATGGGTATCTGCTCGAGGATGTGTACATGACACAACCCGAGGGTTTTGTCGATCCTGCTCGAGGATGTGTACATGACACAACCCGAGGGTTTTGTCGATCCTAAGAGTCCGAGGAAGGTATGCAAGCTTCAGAGATCCATTTATGGACTGAAGCAGGCTTCGAGGAGGTGGAATCTTCGTTTTTACGAGGCAGTCAAAACGTTTAGCTTCCTACAAAACGAAGATGAGCTATGTGTTTACAAGAAGGTCAGTGGGAGCGCATTGGTTTTCCTTGTGCTTTATATAGATGATATATTGCTCATCGGAAATGACATTCCTACCTTGCAAGGAGTAAAATCCTGGCTAGGATCAGTCTTTTCGATGAAGGACTTAGGAGAAGCCGCCTATATTCTAGGAAT
>NW_010960741.1:299206-299517 GCF_000463585.1 Tarenaya hassleriana
AAGACTCCAAGAGGGGTGCCTTGCCAATGGGACATGACGTTGCTCTTAGCAAGACTCAGTGTCCAAAGACACAGGATGAGCAAGAGCGCATGAGTAGGATTCCATATGCCTCGGCAATTGAATCCATCATGTACACCATGTTGTGTACTCGTGCGGATGTATCATATGCATTGAGCATGACTAGTAGATATCAGTCTACACCAGGTGAGGCTCACTGGATTGCAGTCAAGAACATCCTTAAGTACTTGAGAATGACTAAGGATTTGTTCTTGGTGTATGGCAGATTGGAAGACGAGCTCGCTATAAAGGGT
>NW_010960741.1:300527-301443 GCF_000463585.1 Tarenaya hassleriana
TTTTTGTGCATTTTTTGTTTTGAGATTGAGATTGGAATGAGGGAAAAGAAAAGCGCTGGCGGATTTATAGACGAGATCAACGGATGTCTGTTAATATATGGTGATCAACGGAAATCCGTTGATATTTTCCACGGATTTCAAGACGTTCTGATTGGCGGATGAACGTATCAACGACCATTCGTTGCAAATATCCACGGACACATCTATTCCGTAGAAATTTGCTACGGACATCTGTTGGCTGCATTTAATTGCAGATCTGGAGAAACATCAACGGATATCCGTTGATAACTTCAGGAATTGGACGTGTCAACGGAATTCCGTGGCTATTGTCAACGGATTTCCGTTGACATGTCTCTGAATTTAATGTCGCATCCTGCAGGTTATTCAACGGTTATCCGTTGAAATAATCAACGGACTTCCGTTGGTGATTTTAAAAATATGTAAAAAAAATAAAATCCGAAAGTAATAAAATGAAAGTTTTAAAATATTCAACATATTACAAAAATATATAAAAATTACAGCGAATCGTTATCATTTTCACTTTCGGATGATGTGTCATCATGATCAGAAATAAATTCGTCGGGTTCAACATGGGTAAAATTATCAATTTCTTCATCTTCCACATCCGCAATTACAAGTGTATCTTCAAAATCTTCAAGTCAAATAGGAAGCATTGAATTTTCACTCGGGTCTTGCACTGCTTCTTCAGAATCTTCAATTATTGTTGATGAACTGATCACCATTTTTCGAGGATTGATTTTCACCACAGCTGACCATTGATCTTCTTTGCGTCTTTTATGTTGTGATATAGGATATTTTGGGTAAGGAATGAAACAGACCTGATCACTTTGATCCGAGAGAATAAAAGGATCATATTTAGGATATGCTCGTGTTGGATTGATGTCGATTCCTCCCC
>NW_010960741.1:302429-328884 GCF_000463585.1 Tarenaya hassleriana
GACTCCATATCAACGCAACGAGCTATTTTGGAGGCATATCCATCAGGAAATTTCACTTCTTCCTGCAACCACTTCATCAAAACTTTCTTTCCAGGACCCAGTAATCTAAATATTGGAGTTGGTGCCTTACCATCATGTGATAATTCCAACTCTTTTCTTTTACAGATTTCCTTCATGTCCTTCCTTGAATTGACATTATCCTTTGTCTTTCCTGAGACATTCAGAACAGTATTGATGATGTTATCAAAGAAATTCTTTTCTATATGCATCTCATTCAGATTATGTCGGAGTGTAAGCGAACTCCAATAAGGTAGATCCCAGAAAATACTTCGTTTATACCAGTTGTGTCAATCACCAAATCCTTTGCACTTTATATGCCCAAAATTACCTCCACATCGAACGGATTCTTGCAAATCGTCAATAACACCGCTGTTTATCCATTCAGAATAAATTTGGAAGCCTGTCTGCAATATTGGAGCATACTCTTTAACAATTCTACCTTTCAAAAATGCAGTACGGTTTTGCCGTAATGGATGATGCATTGGAAGAAACCGTCGATGACAATCGAACCAACATGATTTCCGGCCGTGCTTTAAGTAAAATGCATCAGTTTCTTCCATACAATATGGACACGTCAATCTTCCATGTGTGCTCCATCCAGATAGCATACCATATGCAGGAAAATCGCTGATCGTCCATAGAAGCATGACTTTTAGTGTGAAATTTTGTTTCACACTAACATCATATGCAGGAACTCCAATGTTCCACAAATCTGTCAATTCCTTAATTAAAGGTTGTAAAAACACATCAAAACTCTTCTTCGGATGATCTGGTCCAGGAATCAACAATGTAAGAAATATAAATTCTCTTTTCAGACACATCTCCGGAGGCAAATTATATGGCGAGAGTATCACAGGCCATAATGAATATTGCATGCCAGATTGTTTGTACGGACTAAAACCATCCGTGCATAAGCAGAGATAAACATTCCGAGGCTCAGCAGCAAAATCAGGGAATACCTTATTGAAATCTTTCCATGCAATGCCATCGGATGGATGTTGCATATCTTCTGTCGAGCTCGAATGATTTGCATGCTATCTCATATGTGATGCTGTTTTATCAGATTCATATAACCTTCTCAATCTATACGACACAGGCAAATAGAACATCTTCTTATACGGCACCTTTCTACGAGATCTTTCCTTACTCGGTCGATATCTATTCGCTCCACAAAATTTACACTGCATCAACTCTTTATCAGTATCCCAAAAAAGCATGCAACTGTTTCTGCAGACATCAATCTTTTCATAAGGTATTCCCAAATCCTTCAAGATTGATTTTGTACCATAATATGATTGCGGAGCTTGATTATTTTCAGGTAAATACTCATGCAATGTCTTGCAAAACGAGTCCATGCAATTCTCAATAACATTATAATATGTTTTCATGCTCATCAATCTTGATGCTAATGATAATCGAGACTGACCTTGTTTGCATCCTTCGTATATAGGATGATTTGCCATCGTGAGCATGTCGAAAAATCCTTTTGCATCATTATTCGACTCTTCTTCTTCTTGTTGAACTTGCTCAAATACCCCGGGAAAAACATCTGTCACCATTTGAGCATACGGATTTCTTGTTTCAAAATCAAAAGATTGATTTTCTCTAGTTGCTTCTACCTCCTCTGTCTGTGTCCATACAACAGTATTCGCCGTTGTCCTGACTTCTTCTCCATGCATATGCCATACGTAGTAATCATCCATAAAACCCCTTCGATATAGATGTTTGCAGACCACTTCTTGGCTTAGAAATTTTAAATTTCTACAACCTTTACATGGACATTGCAATTTTCCACGCTGTTGACACAAAGGTTGCATTGAAGCAAAACTCATAAATTGCTCCAAACCGGCACAAAACTCCGGTGTAACTTCTTTTGTTGTTGGATCTTCTCTACGATACATCCACTGCCTTGAAACATGTATATTTCGATTTGAGGAAGAAGAAGACATTTTGAGAGATTTTGGTAGGAATGAGAGGGGGGCGGCGCTGTGAGCAATATAATGGATATATCAACGGACATCCATTGCAAAAATAACGGCTACATGTATCAACGGACATCCGTTGCAAGTAACGACCACAAATAGTAACGGATATCCGTTACTATTTTCAACGACCGATATTCGTTGATAATATACCGTTGAAAATAAACCACGCCTGTGTTCCGTTGAATATAATCGTTGATATATATCAACGGATATTGTCGTTGCCATTCCGTTGTAATTATCAACGGAATATCAACGGACATGTTCTGCTGCAAAATCCGTTACTATTTCGTTGAACTCCGTTGACATTTGCAACGGATTATTTCCGTTGACAATCCGTTGAAATATTTGCAACGGGCTTTTCCGTTGATAATTTCCGTTGATATAAAGCTGTTTTTTTGTAGTGTGAAGAAGAAGATAATGAAATTGAAGTTAGTGATGAAAATGAGGAAGAAGAGAATTCTATGTAAAAAAAAATCTAATTTTGCAACACAATTTTGTTGCTAAACGTTGCAACGAAATTGCGTTGCTAGATATCTTAATATCGTAATTTCGTTGCACGTATAGCATAAACCGATCGGTTAACAAGCGACACGCTGCAACGATTAGACTATGTTTGCAAAGAAATTGTGTTGCTACATTAGTTAGCAATGCAATTTCATTGCAAATGTGCCGATTTGACCGTCGCAATAAACTGACACGTTGCAACGATTCAGATTAATGTTACAACGAAATTGCATTGCTAAATTAAAATCGCAACGCAATTTTATAGCTAGCTTGCAACGAAATTGCGTTGCTAAATCATTTTGCAACGTAATTTCGTTGCAAAGTTGCGTGAAAACCGGCATGTTCTAACGATTAACTACATGCATTTACTACTCCACATTTGCAACGAAATTACTTTGCAAACTTCTGCTATATAAATAAACGAATTTCGTTCCAAACCTTTACAACTCCTAAAACAAATAAACTTTCTCACTCTAAACTCCCTCTCCAACCCCCAAAAATCTCTCTCTACAAAAATCTCCTAACTTTTAGGTAAATTATATTCTTTAAGTTAATTTTCATAGAATATATAGTTTTATTTATATAAATATTAATTTTTTAATTGTTTTTGTAGATCGATGGAATGGAGAATTCCCCAACATAGCTACGGACGTGATAACGGCTCTACGCCCATGATTCCGAACGTAGAATCTTCCAACGCATTCAATACACTGACATCACCTCCAACCCACAAAGGATGCGGTTACGCATGCTCCATCTTAATAAAGAGGATAGAGCATTATGGTAATTATTTTGGTTAATTTTGTTTTTCAAATTTAATATTCAAATTTATTAAAGATTAATTAATTGTTAATTTTTAGGTTTAATATCGATCAGAGGTTAATAATTCTGTCTCGAGTTTTATAGAGAGTAATTTCACTAGACCTTGGATGAATTGGTTCAGATTACCAGAAACCACTAGGCAACACTGGTTTGCTAGTTTCGCAGTAAGTTGAATTAACTTTAAATTTATTTTTTAAATTTACATTTCATATTTAATCGTTTCGTTAACATTTTCAATAAATTTTTTTAGCAATCTTGATATTGAGATGAAGTCCATACCTCAAAGGTCTATGAGGCATGGAAAAAATGTGTTATGGACCTTCTCAAATCAAAAGTTAATAGGTATAAACAGTATTGACAAATGAAGCAAGATCGTTCTCCGCCGAAGAACATTGAAAGCGGGGTCTGAGCCCAGATGGTGGAATTCTGGGAAGATCCCATCAACATTGAGAGAAGTAAAAAGGCAATCCAAAGTAGAAAAACAGACGTAGCTCCCGACACCGGTCCAAGTAAGCATACATCGGGACGAAAACCATTTAGTCAGGTCATGCATGCATTGGTAAATATATATTTTTTTCAAATATACAATATATAATACACATATATGAACCTGTTTATCTTATAAATATTTTCATTGTAGGCCAAAACATGTGGAAAACAACCATCGCTTCTGAATGTATTAAAAGTAACACATATTAGAAAAGATGGTAGCATCATCGACGACAACGCCAAAAATCTGATTACCGAGATCGAAGAAGCGATAAGTATATTTTAATTCACAAATATACATATATACATATCTATTAAATTTTTATAAAATCTTATAGATATATATGTTATCTGTCATAGCAAACAATGCTTGAAGAATCTCAAGCGATTGCGTTCAACGCAATTGTCACAACAACAAATCGATGAGTTATACGTCCAAGTAAATATATTATAAATAATATTATATATATTTTAATTATGAGTTTGTATTTAGTTATAAAAGATATAATAACTTTGTCATTTGAATACAAACCATCAAGTCGAACAAATACGGTTGCATATATGGACTTGGGTCGCTTAAACAAGATATCATCAACACCGTCGCCGGAGAAGGAGAAGCACCAGTTGTTCAGGAGATTGTCACACTTCAATGACGGCTTCAAGAATTAGAGCAACAGGTGCAAAACAACTTTGTATCGCGAGCAGAGTATGACGAGTTGAAACAATGACAAAACTACCTCGAACTGTTGGTTGATCAAAACATCGGGAATGTCAACACCGGTGGTGCAGGGGATAGTGGTAGAAATAATGATCCTCCCGATGATGATGATGATCGATGATGGCACTGATATTAATTTGAATGATTTTGATCTTCAATAATTTTGTAATAAATTTTTTTTTTAATTTTATTACTCTAGTTTGCAACCAAATATTTCGTTGCAAATAGCGTTGCTATGGAGATATTGCAACGAAATATTTCGCTGCTAATAGGGTTACTATATATGTTTTACAATGAAATTTCGTTGCAAAAATGCAGAAATTTAAAAAATTAAAAATATTTTGCAACGTTACAAGCGTTGCTTTGCATTGCTATTTGCAACGAAATTAGTTTCGTTGCTACACATTGCACATTTGTAACAAAATTATTTCATCTCTAAAACGTTGCCACTACCAACGAAATTGCGTTGCTAACAAAGCAACGCTCTTGCAATGAAAACATTTTTGTTACAAATTGCAGTGAAATATGAAGCATTGTAATTTATTTGCAAACTTTACAACGAAATTGTTGTCGTTGCTATTTCGTTGTAATTTGCAACGATTAGCAACGATTTATCATTTGCAATGACGAGTTAGCAACACAAAAAAATTAGTCGTGATTTCATTGCAAACCTTCATTTACAACGAAATATGACTGTTTGCAACGAAATTATTGCGTTGCAAAACTCAGTTTTTTTATAGTGAATATTAACTCCACTACTTATACAAAGATATAGAAATAATAATATATATACATGTATCTATGTATATATGTACATACACAAAAATATATAATATGTACGCAAAACTCGATCCTTGAAAAATCGGTATCGTTTTCGAATCGAACCGAAAAATTTGATACCGTTTGCGAACCGAACCAAAAAACTCGAAAACCTGATATCCAAAAAATTGGAATGTTCAAAAATTCAAACGGTAACATTTTTGAATAGCCGAATCGAATCTGATCGAATTTTAAAATATTGAAAAAAATAGATTTTTTGATAGAAAATATATATATTTTCTAATAAATACTGAAACCGAATATAATAAAATAACCGATTAATATATATTTTTATAAAGTCGAATACTCAAATGTTTACTCTTGTTTTATATACATACTTATAACTATACATGTATATAATGTTGGTTTAGTGCTCTATTATGTAATTGATACATTTGATGTATTGATACTTTCCACAGGTTTTATGAGAGTATTTGATTCATTACATGTTCTTGTATACTAGATGTGTTATGAAATCCATGTATCATTATTAATGATACTAAACTCCCTAGTCTTGTGTCATTATGAGAATGATGACATAATAAGACTAGTATGATGTGTGATTGATGATCATATAGATGATCATAGGTATTGGATACGATCACAGTCATAGGTATTCGTTGGAGAACGGAATACTGGATTGACCCGCATGAGATTGTCACATGGACTAGCGTCATGACTGGAATTTCATATGGCGATTCCATGATTGGATCCTAAGACCTGAGATATCTACGAAATCCAACATGAGGAGTTGCGTGCTTTGATTACGTCAAACGTCCTGCGTAACAGGAGGACTATAAAGGCGTGTATCAGATACGAAACGAATCATGTGTTGGATTGTAGATAGTCAAGATGAGATTTGTACCTCTCGTAAAAGAGAGAGATATCGCTGGGCCCCTCGTGTGAGCGAGACTGTAGAAATGTGTGGCCGCACTATAGACGAACGTCGTCTATTTCAGACAGTCGAACTCAGTGAACGAGAAAGCAGTCGAATCAGATAAGGTGGCTTGTCCATGCCTTATATTCGACATATGATATCGTGATACAAAAGGATCATCAACCGGAATCATCACTGGCGTTCGTAAGATCACGAACAAACTCTATTCGAGATAGGTAGTCATAGTATCTTCCTAGAGACCGCCTATGACTTGTATATCCGGAATAGAGATTTCGGGTTATACTGCTATATCGAATGAGCCTACAGGGTCACACACACAGGGAAGGACAAATGCACGAGAAAACCTCGAGAAATCTGGACAAGAGGTCCGGACCGTTCGGTCTAGGAGTGGGTCGTACGGACCGGAGCATCTAGTCCGAACGGACCAAATTGTTGGACCGAACAGACTAGAGAGTCCAGTTCGAACGGACCAAGTGTTGGACCGAACGGACTGACCCGTCAGACCGAACGGACCTAGTTATATGATTGGTTCGAATGGACCAAGTGTCCAGACCGAACGGACTACTAAGCAGTCCGTTCGGTCTGGGTTTCGGATTTAATTTTAAAATCCGGAATTAGGGTTAATCACTTGAATAAGAGGAGATTAATAACCCTAACACTAATGAGCCGAAAAGGAGCCGTTCTTCAGAGCCGAAAAAGAGAACTTGTTCAGACCTTTTTGGAGAGTCTATAGGATTGAAGAAGTGATCTAAATCTCGTTTTTCTCAAAGCACATCATCGAATAGAAGATTCGAGTCCTAGCAGACAAGTTCCAAAGGTTGGAATCCATCCCGAGGTGTGGATACGTGTAGAGGGCAAGGTATTCTTCCTGCCTACAGTGATCGGACGAACATATCAATTGATACAGGCCCCGGATCGATTGAGGTAAGCGTTCTATCGTTTCTACAAGATCATGCATGTTAGGTTTTAGGGTTTTATCAAAATTTTTGTTTTACATCCGCTGCGTAAACCCTAGAACTGATCTCTTAGGAATAGGATTCGCTTATGAGATCTCAGGAAACCCCAACATATAAGTGGTATATAAATGGGTTAAATGGATTTAAACGGGTTTAATTAATCGATTCATGCCAACCTATTATTATTATTATTATTGGGTCGACTCAGTCCAACCCGTTAATTTTTCGGACTCAAATGGGTTGGACCAAAAAATAGATTGCGTTCACCCATTTGGCTCTCTAGATAGGGTATGATCATCGGATAGCAATTCCATCATGTATAAAAGGGCTAGACAAATGATAATTAGCCGTTAGTGTAGATTAGTATATTTTTAAAACTATTAAATATTTTTGAATTTTTTATTTTATTTAAAAACTCATTGAAACTAAATAATGAAAATTATTTATGATGATATCGTTAGCAGATTAAAAACTAAATAATGAAACTATATATATATTGAAAAGTGCCTTCCAAAATTGTGAGATGGTCTGTCAATTTCAATTTGTTAACGGTCTATTTTTTTGCATTAAAAAAAAATGTTAACAGATTGACAGAGTATTTAACATTGCCGGACGAGATTCATTGAATTTGTATATAATAGCATGATACATTATTCGAATTTTTTTAATATTTTTATTTTATTGGTGCTAATAGGAGGAGAAAATGAAATTACAAGAACTAAAAAGCAACTCACTCACACCCTTCTTCTTTTGGAGGGACATCACTCACAAAATCACAAAATAATTAGCTTCACAACGCCAAACAACGCCATTTCTTCAAAGACCAAGCATATATATATATCTACCGAACCCTGCTGCAATGCAGTCTCACCTCATTGCCGTTACCACTGATACTACCCATCTTGATCATCGACTTCACAAAGGCCTTGTCGAACTCTTCCTTGGACGTGGCGTATTTTGAGACAAGTTTCTTGGTGTAGGAAGCAGTGAGAAGCGCTTGGTCCGAAGAGAACAGGGACTTCCCTTGAAGGAGCATCTTGAAATACACGTTATCGAACGACGTGGTCGTGGAGTCCATGGTAGAACCCGCGTTCTTGGCCGTGTTGCGCGCCGGACAAACGTTCCTCAGGCTCGCAGCGAACGAAGGGCTCAGTGTCGGGTCGATGTCCTTTTTGGTGTTGAAATTGTGGATCCTGTTCTGGAAGGATGAGCAGTGGGCGAATCCCAGTGTATGCCCTCCTAAAATGTTCGCCGAATTAGTAAGCACACATCATCGATTGCGCATATATATATATGGATATATATACACTTGTGCATGTTACCGGAGAGAGCAACAAGATCCTGCACGGAGAGTCCTCTCTGGCCAAAACTTTGTTGTAATTGAGAAATGTTGAAAGTGGGAGCTGGTAACTGTCTCGTCTCTATTGCTTTCGATACTCTTCCATCTTTTCTTCCTTTGGGCACCTCCCATGTTGGCCCCCCTGACTATAACATTACATTGATTACAATTGCACACACATACATTAGTTACAAATTAAGAGAAAGGAATATACGTATATTATCAAGGGTTTCGAAAGACTGACGAGAACGACGGCATCTCTCGCAGCAAGTGCGAGAATATCAGCGCAAGACACGACGCCCGGGCATTGCTCTTCCAGTGCCTTCTTGGCATTGTCGATCACGTAAAATGCGTGCAACGAGATGTTCGGAGGCCCGTCTTTCTCGGCTTTGTTCTTTCCCTTGGAGTCCAGCAGCACAGACCCATCACACCCCTATTCGGCGGGAAAACAAACAAAGAAATCTTGAGCAATCACGTCCATATACATTGTCAAGACACAGCCAGTTACTCCCAGAACAGGATCCACAATTTCAACACCAAAAAGGACATCGCCCCGACACTGAGCCCTTCGTTCGCTGCGAGCCTGAGGAACGTTTGTCCGGCGCGCAACACGGCCAAGAACGCGGGTTCTACCATGGACTCCACGACCACGTCGTTCGATAACGTGTATTTCAAGATGCTCCTTCAAGGGAAGTCCCTGTTCTCTTCGGACCAAGCGCTTCTCACTGCTTCCTACACCAAGAAACTTGTCTCAAAATACGCCACGTCCAAGGAAGAGTTCGACAAGGCCTTTGTGAAGTCGATGATCAAGATGGGTAGTATCAGTGGTAACGACAATGAGGTGAGACTGCATTGCAGCAGGGTTCGGTAGATATATATATGCTTGGTCTTTGAAGAAATGGCGTTGTTTGGCGTTGTGAAGCTAATTATTTTGTGATTTTGTGAGTGATGTCCCTCCAAAAGAAGAAGGGTGTGAGTGAGTTGCTTTTTAGTTCTTGTAATTTCATTTTCTCCTCCTATTAGCACCAATAAAATAAAAATATTAAAAAAATTCGAATAATGTATCATGCTATTATATACAAATTCAATGAATCTCGTCCGGCAATGTTAAATACTCTGTCAATCTGTTAACATTTTTTTTTAATGCAAAAAAATAGACCGTTAACAAATTGAAATTGACAGACCATCTCACAATTTTGGAAGGCACTTTTCAATATATATATAGTTTCATTATTTAGTTTTTAATCTGCTAACGATATCATCATAAATAATTTTCATTATTTAGTTTCAATGAGTTTTTAAATAAAATAAAAAATTCAAAAATATTTAATAGTTTTAAAAATATACTAATCTACACTAACGGCTAATTATCATTTGTCTAGCCCTTTTATACATGATGGAATTGCTATCCGATGATCATACCCTATCTAGAGAGCCAAATGGGTGAACGCAATCTATTTTTTGGTCCAACCCATTTGAGTCCGAAAAATTAACGGGTTGGACTGAGTCGACCCAATAATAATAATAATAATAGGTTGGCATGAATCGATTAATTAAACCCGTTTAAATCCATGAAAATAAAGTAGGCAGCGACCTCTTTGTCTTCCCATAACAATATCCATAATTATGATTATATATACATACATGTGTATCTATTTTCTATTTTTTATTACGCGTCGACATTTTTATATCTTCGAGTATTAACATGGTTTTTTTATTATCAAATTCATAATTATGATTATAGTTTTTGAATATACTATTTAAGAATTCTTCTCGATCTTTATTTTATATAATTCATAAAGTTGGGTAGTTTAATAATTCATATTTTTGTTTATCTTAAAATGACTATAGATTAAAATTATAGTTTTTGCAAATATAAGTTCATTTGTTAAACTCGTGTATATATAATTTGTTTAGAAAGAATTGAAGACATGAAAATGTTTATATTTGCGTACTAATTTCTACATTTAGAAATTTTTATATTTTTTTACTAGTCATTTTTTAACATTTTATGGACCGTTTGGAATTTTCTCAGTAATCAAATAAAATTCGAGGTATAGTTCTAATATAATATCAAAGTATTGTTCCCATTCAACATTGTTTTGTAGATTTGTTTAAAAAAAATTGTATCATTAAAAAGTTTTTATTATTGTTTTGTAGATTGGTTTAAAAAAATTTGTATCGTTTTTTGCAGGTAGTTAGATTTATTGTGGAGATATTTGGAGAGAATCTAAATTGCAGATGAAAAAGATAACTACCAAGAGCTTGAAGATAACAGTTGACCAACAACCTTGGAGATAAAGACAAATCACATAAAAGATAAGGATGAATCTGAGTAGATCTGGATGTGTGCATATAAAAGGAGCATGAAGGAGGTTGGAAAAATACAGAGCTTAAGAGATTATCATTCAGAGAGTATAAGAGTTTTTGTTCTTTACGTTTTTATTTCTGGTGAGTGAGATTGTTCTGAGGGGGAGTTCACAACAGTAATCTGAACAAACCCAGAACGTGAGAGTGGGGATTCACACGAGTTGTGTGTTGAATCAATAGATATCGTGTCATAGGAGGGCTAACACTCAGGAGGAGTGTGGTGCGTCTGAGTTTTACTGCAACTATCTCTATGTTGTAGTAGTCAGATTTCCTTGAATGAAAAGAATTGATTTTGAGTGATATCTGAGTGCGTCAGTTATTTCAAGTGGTATCAGAGTCCGGTCACCGGTCGTAGGATAATTTTCTCTCGTATCGGTGCAGGGTAAGAGACGCACAATGCAGACATCCAAGGAATTTCAACCGCTAGTGAAGGTACAATTGTTGGATTCAAGTAACTATGGTTACTGGAAGGTGAAAGTCATGAATCTGATTAGAGGCCTTGATGAAGATGCGTGGATGGCTGTAGAAGAAGGATGAGATTTTCCGAAAGTCATTGGAGATGATGGGATGGAAGTTATCAAGCCTAGTTCTCAGTGGACCCCCATTGAGAAAAAGGCGTCAACACTCAACGCAAAAGCTCTGACTATAATCTTCAACACTGTTGTTTCAGATGAGTTTAAGAAAATTCAGGGGTGCAAAACTGCAAAAGAAGCTTGGAACATGCTGGAGTTAATTCATGAAGGAACAAAAAATGTGAAACGCACCAGAAGAGACATGTTAAAGGCGCAGTTCAATCAACTCAGAATGGAAGAGCATGAAACTGTCAAAGAATTCAGTGGTAAACTGAGTGATATGGCGAATGAGGCAGGGGCACTTGGTACAACATACTCTGACAAAAAACTAGTGAAGAAACTCCTAGCGAGTTTACCCATCAGGTTCTTATCTCAGAAAATCTCTTTTCAGACATTTTATGATACTGATACAGTTAGTTTCAAAGAAACTGTAGGGGTGTTCGCGATACATGAACTGGAACTGAGTATGTATGAGACTCAGTCAGGAACATCTCGTAAACAGCCAGTTGCATTTCATGTTCCGAAATCTGAACCTAGAAATAAGCTTGAGGAAGACATGTCGCTGATTGTTAAAAAGATGAAGCTCTTCAAACGAAGACCTAGCAGTACACAGAGGATAGAAGGAAAATCAGGAGGAAAATGTATGGAGTGCAAAGGTTATGGACATTGGAAAGTTGAATGTCCATTGGTCATTAAAAGGGAAGCAATGATCAAACCCTGAAAGAAGTACAATGCTATGAGTGCAAAGGCTTTGGACACACCAAGAATGAGTGCACAACCTCGGTGAAAGGGATATCATTAATTAATCATGAAGATTCAGAATCGGAGTCGGAAGATGATAAGGAAGCCCTGAACAACTATGTGGCATTTATCGGAATAATCGATGAGCATGATGTTATGATGACAGAAGACCTGGAGGCTGATCTGAAGATTGATGATGTTTATGATGACTTGATGAAGATGTATGACATCAACATGAATCTTGTTAAGGAGAAGAATAGACTTGAGTCAGAACTCAAGGAAACTCAGAAGAATCTCCATATGCTTGGAAATGGGACAAAGAAACTGGATTTCATTCTAAGTCAAGGAAGACAAAGCTCAAACCACACTGGGTTAGGGTATTCTGGAGAGGCAAGCAAAACTGACAGGAAGTTTGTATGTGGAGGACAACTTTCTGATGAGTTACAACAATGTCCAAAGCTAGGTGAGGTACAACAATTTCCTCGACGAACTCCAAGAATCAAGGAGGATATGTGATCCTCTTGGACTGAAACTCGGAGATGTTACAACTGTGGTAGACGTGGGCATATTCATAGGAACTGCTATCTTTATCGCTTCAGGTCAGGTAAGTCTCACTATTCTCTCACTGGTCAAGTCAGACAATGTTGGGTACGAAAGCATTTATTGCACTGTAATGTTGCTTATACATCTCAACAGGTAAACACTAATGATCATTGGTATTTTGATAGTGAATGTTCTAGGTATATGACAGGAAATCATGTGATTCTCTCGAACTTTGTTCAAAATACAAAAGGAGGAAGTGTAACCTTTGGCGATGGAAAAAAGGGAAAGATCTTAGGTAAGGGGACACTGAATGTCAGTGGACTTCCAAAACTGAAGGATGTGAATGTTGTACAAGGGTTGAGAGCAAATGTGATCAGCATTAGTCAATTGTGTGACGATGGACTGAAGGTAAAGTTCACCAAAAATGCATGTTTTGTTTCTAATCAAACCAATGAGTGTATTCTCACAGGGAGAAAGACCTCAAGTAACTGTTATACCTGGATAAATGAGAATATCAAGGAATAAGAGTGCTTCAAAGCAAAAGATACGACTTTAGATCTGTGGCACCGACGATTGGGACACATAAACACTCGTGCATTGCCTTGGTTAGATCACCTCTAACTCAATTCTAAGTGGGTGGTCACGGTGTCTTGCTAGAGGCTAACCATGACTTGTAGTTCAGAAAAGGTTCCCGAAGTCACTACCACTTAGAATGGACCTACATGATCACACACCACTAGGGATGGACTTATATGTAATGAATCCGAAGAAAGGAGTTGAGATTTCGCTGAAACGAGCATGAAAAAGGTTTTTCAGGTCAGGCAGTCCAAACGAAACGGACTGAGTTGGTCCGGAGCTGACCAAGTCTGGTTAGCCCCGGACAAAGCCCAGTTGGACTGCGCTCCGTTTTCTCCTTGGTCAGCTCGGAGCGAAGGAACAGACCGAGTTGGTCCGGGGCTGACCAAACTTGGTCAGCCCCGGACCAAGCTCTGTTTTTGAACTGAGCTCCGATTCCAGGTCAGCTCAGAGCAGGAGAGACGGACTGAGTTGGTCCAGGGCTGATCAAACTTGGTCAGCTCCGAACCAAGCTCAGAAGTTTCTCGAAAATTGGCAGAAGGCGGACCAGAGAAGCTGACTGAGGTCAGTCCGGCGGACCAGAAATCTGGTCAGCTCTGGACTGGACCACAGACACTTCTCAAGTCCGAAATCCTGTCTTTTTCCTCATGATCAATCTCAAGCTATTACTGCTCATTAGTAGAGCAACTGTTAAGGCCTCGATCGTCATGGTTACGGGTCATGCCTTAGCTGAGTGTGCCTGACTATCTTGGTGAGGCAGTATGGAGAAATCGTGATTCTCATAGCTCGAATATGGTTGAGCTTGAATTGGGTTATCAAGTCGGACTTGGACCTAATAGTAAGGATGGGATGAAGAACATGCAGTGATAGTGTATCACTATCCCATACTCATTTAGGAATCATATATGATATGATTGACAATGCGTTGTGTACATAAATAGCATGGTTTTGAGCGTCATGCCCTAGCTGACTCAAAAACATGTGAAATATGGATCCTACCTCACTTAAAAACTCATTGAGGGTGTTTTTCTTAGTGGGAACCTGTCATATTGCATCTATTATCTGTGATAGTATGTGTACTAAGCGACTTGCATGTTTTTCTGTCTGTTTGTTTGTCTTTTTCTGTAGAATATGACTGCTGCAGATAATCTGGCTAATCTCTCCATGTGATCCATCCTGGATCGGGAGAGACTCACTGGTGGAAACTTTCTCGACTGGTACCACAACCTGAGAATTATTCTCAGGCATGAGCGGAAGCTCTACGTGCTGGAAGAAGCCGTTCCTGAGGATGAACCAACGGCCAATGCGCCCAGGGCTGTCAAAGATGCTTACCAGAAGCACATTAATGACAACCTGGACGTGACCTCCTGATGCTCGGATCTATGTCGGCTGAGTTGCAGAAACAACTCGAAGGAACTGATGCCTTCGAGATGATTGAGCATCTCAGGACTATGATCGAGGAACAGGCAAGGGTCGAGCGATTTAACATCCTTAAGAACCTAGTCAACTATAAGATGACCAATGGTTCATCCGTGAGTACTCATATCCTCAGGATGAAGGGTTATCTAGAGGATCTTGACAGACTAGGGTTGGAGGTTAGTCGTGAATTGGCAGTAGACCTAGTTCTTCAATCCCTGCCGGATAGTTTTGACTAGTTTGTCATGAACTATAACATGCATGGGATGGAGAAGGACTTGACCGAGCTATATGGGATGTTGCGATCGGTCGAGCAGAACATCAAAGTCGAGAAGAGTGTCCTAGTGGTTGGAAAGAGTTCCAACAAAAGGAAGCGTTCCAAGAGCAAGAAAGGCAAGGGAAAAACGACAATTATTGTCGCGAGCCTAAGTCTAAGGCTGAGAAGGGAGAGTGTCATTTTTGCCATGCTATTGGGCATTGGCGCAGAAACTGCAAACTCTACCTGGAAAATCCGAAGAAGAAGAAGCTTGCAGAAGCTTCATCTTCAGGTATCTTCGTCATAGAGGCTAATTTCTTTACTTCTACATCATGGGTATTAGATACCGCATGTGCCTCACACATTTGTGGAAATGTGTAGGGCCTGAGAAGAAGTAGGCAGCTAGCGAAAGGAGAAGTGGATCTCCGCGTCGAGAATGGAGCAAGAGTTGTTGCGTTGACCGTCGGGACTTATGATCTTACTTTACCTTCTGGACTTGTGTTAGAATTACATGATTGTTATTTTGTACTTGCCATTAGTAAGAATATTATTTCGATTTCATGTTTGGATTATGATGGTTTTCGTTTTGTCATTGAGAACAAAGATTTATCTATTTATAGAGGCGCTTTATTTTATGGTAATGGTTACCTATTTAATGGCCTTTATATTTTGGATGATAAACCGTCTGGACACAGTTCGATCTATAACGTTAGTACCAAGCGATTTAAGCCGAACGAGTTAAACTCGACCTATCTCTGGCATTGTAGACTTGGTCACATCAATGAGCAACACATAGCGAAGCTTCATTCTGATGGACTTCTTGATTCTTTTGATTATGAATCAATTGAATCGTGCGATTCTTGTTTGATGGGCAAGATGATAAAATCTACTTTTTCTAGAAAAGGAGAAAGGGCTATAGAGTTGCTAGAACTCATACATACTGATGTATGCAGTCGAGCTCACCCGCTAGAGAAGGTTATCTATACTTCGTTACGTTTACTGATGATTTCAGTAGGTACGGTTATATCTACTTGATGAGACATAAATTTGAAACACTAGAATTGATCAAGATTTTCAGAAACGAGGTACAAAACCAACTTGGCAAGACGATCAAGTTGCTTCGATCTGATCGAGGTAGCGAGTATATGAGCCAAGAGTTCACTGAATATCTGGCATATTGTGGGATTGTCTCACAGCTGACTCCACCTGAAACGCCAAAGTGGAATGGCGTGTCCGAGAGGAGGAACCGAACCTTATTAGATATGGTACGGTCTATGATGAGTTAGGTCGATCTTCCTAAATCCTTCTGGGGTTACGCTCTCGAAACGGCTGCGCTTATACTGAACAACTGTCCAACAAAGTCGATTCAAAAGACACCATATGAGATATGGACTGGGAAGCGTCACAGGTTAGCGTTTATGAAGATTTGGGGATGCGATGTTTATGTGAAACGTCTGGCTTCTGATAAGCTATCCGCCAAATCTGATAAATGCATATTTGTGGGTTACCCTAATGAAACAAAAGGGTACTGGTTCTACAACTCATCCGAGAACAAAGTGTTTGTTACTCGGAATGGATCTTTCTTGGAGAGAGATTTCATCTCCAAGAAAGTCAGTGAGAGTAGAATAGATCTCAAAGAAGTTCGAGAACCACAAGTAGTCGAAGAACCGGGTGAACAGGTTGAAACAGTTCAACCTGTATCACAAGTTGTTGAGACAACACCTCCTAGTGGACCTCGGAGATCTGGTAGAATTCGCCAAGAGCCTACAAGATACGGATTTCTTGTGACTGGAAACGACGAACTCATGTTGTTAGAACATGACAAGCCTACGTCGTATTCAGAGGTTGTGGCGAGTTTTGATTCCGAGAAATGGCACCAGGTCGTGGAGTCTAAGATGCAATCCATGTACGACAACAAAGTTTGGACTTTGGTCGATTCGTTCGATGGTATTAAGACCATTGGATGCAAGTGGGTTTTCAAGAAGAAAACCGACATGGATGACATCGTGCATACCTATAAGGCAGGACTCGTCGCGAAAGGGTTTCGGCAAATTCATAGTATAGACTATGATGAAACCTTTTCACCAGTCGTGATGCTTAAATCCATATGGATTCTGCTAGCTATAGTTGCGTATTATGACTACGAGATATGGCAGATGGACGTCAAGACCGCATTTCTTAATGGGTATCTGCTCGAGGATGTGTACATGACACAACCCGAGGGTTTTGTCGATCCTAAGAGTCTGAGGAAGGTATGCAAGCTTCAGAGATCCATTTATGGACTGAAGCAGGCTTCGAGGAGGTGGAATCTTCGTTTTTACGAGGCAGTCAAAATGTTTAGCTTCCTACAAAACGAAGATGAGCCATGTGTTTACAAGAAGGTCAGTGGGAGCGCATTGGTTTTCCTTGTGCTTTATGTAGATGATATATTGCTCATCGGAAATGATGTTCCTACTTTGCAAGGAGTAAAATCCTGGCTAGGATCAGTCTTTTCGATGAAGGACTTAGGAGAAGCCGCCTATATTCTAGGAATCAAGATCTATAGAGATAGATCGAGAAGGCTTCTTGGTCTAAGTCAGAGTACATACATTGACAAGGTCTTGAATCGGTTCAAGATGCAAGACTCCAAGAGGGGTGCCTTGCCAATGGGACATGACGTAGCTCTTAGCAAGACTCAGTGTCCAAAGACACAGGATGAGCAAGAGCGCATGAGTAGGATTCCATATGCCTCGGCAATTGAATCCATCATGTACACCATGTTGTGTACTCGTGCGGATGTATCATATGCATTGAGCATGACTAGTAGATATCAATCTACACCAGGTGAGGCTCACTGGATTGCAGTCAAGAACATCCTTAAGTACTTGAGAAGGACTAAGGATTTGTTCTTGGGGTATGGCGGATTGGAAGACGAGCTCGCTATAAAGGGTTAGATTTGTTCTTGGTGTATGGCAGATTGGAAGACGAGCTCGCTATAAAGGGTAATACCGATGCTAGTTTCCAAATCGACACAGATGACTTCAGATCGCAGTCAGGTTACGTTTTCTGCCTAAACGGTGGGGCTATTAGTTGGAAGAGTTCCAAACAGCCAACCATGGCAGATTCGACTACAGAAGCTGAGTACATAGCAGCATCAGATGCAGCTAAGGAAGCTGTTTGGATCAGGAAATTCGTGGGAGGGCAGATTCGACTACAGAAGCTGAGTACATAGCAGCATCAGATGCAGCTAAGGAAGCTGTTTGGATCAGGAAATTCGTGGGAGACCTGGGCGTCATTCCTAGCATTGCAGATCCCATTGAGTTGTACTGTGACAACAATGGTGCGATTGCGCAAGCTAAGGAACCCCGGTCACACCAGAGATCCAAACATATACTCAGGCGATTTCACTTGATCAGAGAAATCATCGACAGAGGAGACGTGAAGATAAGCAGAGTGTCGACATATGATAATATTGTCGATCCATTGACGAAACCTCTCCCTTCGTCAAAGCATGATGGTCATGTTAAGGGTATGAGGATTAGATGCTCGTAGGATAGATCATAGAGCATAGTGGGAGATTGTTGGTTGTAATACTCTAGGATGATCTGTGATATGACATTTCGACTTTGTATTGATTCATTGGTTTATGAATGCATTACTTTTCGTTATATGATTGGCATATTTGTTATATTTCGGTATCCTTGAATCATAAGAGAATTATTCTAAACTCCCTGGCCAGTTATCGTTGTGGGAACAATGATGAATTAAGACTAGCATGAGGTGTGATCGATGCATTGGATGCATATCACAATCATGGGTACTCATTGAGAACGAGTGACTGGATGACCCGCATGAGATTGTCACATGGATAGAATCATGATTTGAATCTCATACAGCGGTTCGTTCTTGAATCCTCATACCTGAGATGTCTAGAGTATCTGATATGAGGAGTAGCGTGTCCTGACTGCGTCAAACGTCTCTTTAACCGGATGATTATAACGGCATTGATCAGATACGTTCACGAATCATATGGAGACAGTAGACATGCAATATGGGACTTGATACCTCCTTCACATCACACATATTGCTGGGCCCCCTCGTGGAAGTCGGACTATGAAAACGCGTGGCCACGCTATAGATGAAGTTGCATCTATTTTATTAGTCGATTTGCCAAGACGAGAAAGCGGTTGAACTTGAAAGGTGGCTCAAACCATGCCCTTGTTCAACTTATGATATCGTGAGACAAAGGTGGTTAACGCCTTGGTTAGATCATCTCTAACTCAACTCTAAGTGGGTGGTCATGGCGTCTTGCTAGAGGCTAACAATGACTTGTGGTTCGGAAAAGGTTCCCAAAATCACTACCACTTAGAATGGGCCTACAGGGTCACACACCACTAGGGATGAACTTATATGTGAAGAATCCGAAGAAAGAGTTGAGATTTTTCCGAAACGAGTATGAAAAAGTTTTTTAGTGTGTTGGTCCGGAGCTCACCAAGTTTCATCAGCCCCGGACACGTTTGGTCAGTCCAGGAGGTCCGAAAGTCGGTCTGTGATCGTTTGACCAGGTCTGGTCCGGCTGACAAAAAGTTGATCAGCTCCGGACCAGACGCTGGGTCAGGCGGACCGAGGACCGAGGTGCGTCGGACCAAGAGGGAACCAAGAGGCTTGGTCCGGAGCTGACCAAAACTTGGTCAGCCGGACCAAACATCCAGGTCTGGCGGTCTGAGAGCCTCAGACTAAGCTTGGTCCGGCGGACCGGGATCTGGGATTTTCCTAAAATTCGGATTTAGGGTTTTCTAAGCTTATTTAAGTTTGAGATTTCGTCCAAACTTAATTAAGGTCATCCTAAAACTTAGAGACATCTAAGAACCTTAGAGAATTCGTTCTTTTAGTTTTTTTAGCTTCTCGGGATTAGATTCGGTCTCTCGAGTTACTCTTTTCTTCACTAATCCTAGCAGATACGTTCTAAATCGTTTGGAATCCTTCCCGTCGGTGTGGATACATGTAGAGGGACTGTAGCTTCAGTCCTAGGTGATTAAGAACAGGCCCCAGATCGATATTTGCTTTAAGTTACATCGAGAACGATGTAAGTAACGATTCCCTCGGTGATATACACGATCTTTCGGGTTTTTGTCAAGTTTGGTTGCGTGTGACGTTTGACTAGGTTTAGATCTTTCTTCCGCTGCATAAAACCTAGTAAACCAAACCCTAGATGGATATGATCGCATGCTAGGAACCCGTAGATAACCCAACACCCGCGAGATTGCACTGGCTCTGAAATACACTAGCAAAAGAAAATTCACAAACTAAGCCAGAAGAATCAGACCTTGAGAGAGAAGTATATGCGAAAGGTCACAAAAATTATTCAGTAGATGATCTCATTGGTGAAGCAAGATGGAAAAGCTCTAGAGGATGACGATGCACACAACTCGTATTGATGAAACAAATTCTCTCATATTGTGGTATTTATTCTGACTTTTACTACTCATTAAGTACGTTCCCACTGAAAATCAATTGACAAACATATTCACTAAATCTCATGAGATGAGTTATGAAAAATAGCTTTTGCATTTAAATCGGTGAAAAATGTGTTTGATGAGGAAAAACTATTCTGAAGGTAATCTGACTAAGAGAATGAGTATGAAAGTCAAAAACACTTGCAAATCAGTCAGATACTTCTCACAAGAGTGACCGACCAAAAAAAAAAAGAAAAAAGAAAAAAGGAAAACGCTAACATTCTGACACTCCTCTGTCATCAGAAATGATGATATGAGTGGATTGAAAAATAATGGCTCGGGTCTAAATTGTGAAACAAGAGTTCTAAACGATGGTTTAAGACCTTACGGTATAAAAAAAAAGAAGACTGAAATACTCCTCTGTAACGTTTAAAACGAGACAAGAGTATATCTCAAAGAGATAGTGTGGACTTAAATGGTAAGAACTACTTATTGATTTCAACGTCCTAGAAATCCAGAATATTAGTTACAAAAGTTCTCCGTATGTTGAACAAGAGAAATTGATGTGAGAAGTCTTTCATGATTAGCGAGATGTATTTGACATAAATATTCAGAAATCTGGTCAGAATATTATTTGGATGGTTAGGCTGATTCAAGACGTTGCGATCTGATTGTGTGGGAAATATTTTTCATATGATTTTAAATGATGTATGTTTTTACAATCTGTTCAAATCTGAGTGCTTGAGCGAATGAGTTTGTAAAACTGATTGAAGTTGGGAATCGGAAAAACGGAGTAGTAAATGTCTGGATATATACCCTAGAGTTTTTTTGAATTTCATCTCATACACACAGGGGGAGATATGGATCTAATGCTTCAGACAAGTGAAGTACATCTCAATGAAATATATGTGATGTCATGGGGAGATTATTATTCTAACAATTTGTTTTGGGTGTGAATGAGTTGAAAGTCAAAAAGGGAGAGAATGTTAAGATTGTTTTTTGTAGGTAGTTAGATTTATTGTGGAGATATCTGGAGAGAATCTAAATTGCATATTTTATGGAAAAGATAACTACCAAGAGCTTGAAGATAACAGTTGACCAACAATCTTGGAGATAAAAACAAATCACATAAAAGATAAGGATGAATCTGAGTAGATCTGGATGTGTGCATATAAAAGGAGCATAAAGGAGGTTGGAAAAATATAGAGCTTAAGAGATTATGATTCAGAGAGTATAAGAGTTTTTGTTCTTTACGTTTTTTTTCTGGTGAGTGAGATTGTTCTGAGGGGGAGTTCACAACAGTAATCTGAACAAACCCAGAACGTGAGAGTGGAGATTCACACGGGTTGTGTGTTGAATCAATAGATTTCGTGTCATAGGAGGGCTAACACTCAGTGTTGAAGTAGGAAAATGAATGTGATTAGAGGAAAATCTAGATTTTGGAGGAACACAATATTATGTTAAATATTGTGAATCATATTTATTTCCGTTATATCTATATTTCCTTTTATTTCATTTGTTAATTTTTCTATAAATATGTGAGTTATTTTCATTGTAATGAAATTAGAAGAAGAAGAGATGTAGCAATAAAAGTAATTCCGTTCCTTTCTATTTGTCTTATTTTATTTCCGCATTTTATTTTTCTACATGGTATCAGAGGCTCTATATCTTTTTTTTCTCAATCTCTTCTTTTTTTTTAGTTTTGGATGTTCATATATCCAAATCGTTCAAATAGGAGTAAAAATCCCAAAATCAAACGAGGTGCTGTGACAAAAAGAAGTCAAACCTAAAAACTCTAAGATCAAACGAGGTGTTATGACAAAAAGATTTAAAGGTAGAACTTCAAAGTCAAGCAAAGTGATTTGAACATGGGTAATATTCTCTAAAAGAACTAAATTTGGTGTTTATGGATTTTTCAAAAGACAATGAAAATGTCTATGGATTTTTATCGCATTATCTTTTCAAGATTGATTTTTGCATTCTTTCAAAATCAATCTTGAGGGGGAATGTTGAAGTAGGAAAATGAATATGTGATTAGAGGAAAATCTAGATTTTGAAGGAACACAATATTATGTTAAATATTGTGAATCATATTTATTTCCGTTATATCTATATTTCCTTTTATTTCATTTGTTAATTTTTCTATAAATATGTGAGTTATTTTCATTGTAATGGGACAAGAAGAAGAAGAGATGTAGCAATAAAAGTAATTCCGTTCCTTTCTATTTGTCTTATTTTATTTCCGCATTTTATTTTTCTACACTCAGGAGGAGTGTGGTGCGTCTGGGTTTTACTGCAACTATCTCTATGTTGTAGTAGTCAGATTTTTTTGAATGAAAAGAACTGATTTTGAGTGATATCTAAGTGCGTCAGTTATTTCAGTATCATTAAAAAGTTTTGATTTTAAGTCGCAGATGTATATCTAATATTTAGAATAATTTTGTAGATTTGTTTTAAAAAGTTTCTATCATTAAATAGTTTTGATTTTAACTCGTAGATGTATATCTAATCTTTAGAATAATTTTGTAGATTGGTTTTAAAAAATTTGCTCATTAAATAGTTTTGTTTTTAAGTCGCAGATGTATATCTAAAATTTAAAATAATTTTGTAGATTGGTTTAAAAATTTTGTATCATGAAATAGTTTTGATTTTACGTCGGAGAGTTATATCTAATATTTAAAATAATTTTGACTTTTTTTTTGCGTATGTATTAATTTGTTAATTGGCAGTAGTCTTTTTGTGCTAATGCTAGCGTGTCGAAGCTATTTTTCGTACTGAAAATTATTCTTGATAAACATGACTTTTTATATGTAAATGTGACAACGAAAACAAAATAATAATGAGATTCGATACAAATGCATGCGAATGTCGCGGAGATGATTCTGATAGCAGAAAAAGACATTGAAAAAAACGAAATGAATAATAATAACAATAATAATTATTGGAGCGATGGATGATTATAAAGGTTGGTGGAATGTCCAAACCAAACGGACGAATAATTAGACGTATAATTTTTACTATATAGTTTTTGAGCATTAGGAGTTATATTTTTTAAAAATTAAGCAAAGCTAGATAAGCAAGATGGTTGGTGGATTTGGTCACTATAATGTCGGTAACTTTAGACAAGAAAACAAAGACATAACGGCCAAATAAATTAGACTTTGGATTGGTTATGTTCTTTTTAGTTACATCCGATTGCAACAACTTAACAAACTTCATTTTATCAAAATTGTCAACGAGAGAAAAAAAATTGGACTGCAAATCTTAAGAAAATGCCTGATCAGGATCGTGAGTTTCAGGCTAAATTCGTAATTCTCAAACAATTTTGATTTAACGGATTAGTAAATGATATGTTTAAACTCAGCGGGTGATCCCACTTGACCTGGGGTTCGCGTTCAAAGAATCGCGCAAACGACACTTAAAGGGTTATAGACTCAATCGGGAACTTATTTTACCTTTAATTGGACTTAAAAGCCTATTAAAATTGAGTTTTTGGCTAAACTCTTTACTTTAATATATATATTGAATTGGACTTTAAATATAATCGATGTAAAACTCTTTAATCTTCTTGAATTTAGTTCATAAACTTAAAACTCTTTCAAATCTAATTATTTTTTTCATCGAACTATAATTTTTTTTTTAAATCATGTTGATTTTAGATACGAATTTGTGTGAATTTTTTTTATATCGAAACTTAAACGAGATTTAGACATTTATCCGTGTGATTTGTTGGAGTTTTTTTTAATTAAATGAAAGGAGATATTTTTTGTATGTTATAATTCTCCACATTTATGTTTTTAAAAACTTAAAAAATGTATTTATGATTTTTTGGAAGTTTTACAAGTTTTAAATCCTATAAATAGGAGACTTTGTTTCACTTTTCAAAAGAACAAGAATACACCAAGAAAAACAAACAAGAGTTTTCTAAACAAAAGAAAACACAGATTTTCTCTTTGTGATTCAAACCGTTCTTTGAGTTCGACAAGGCACCGGAGTTTGAAGTACCACTGTTCCGGTGAGGTACGTCCGTCCTATCCTGGGAGAATATATTCCATTAACCGTAGGTACCGCCGGGGAATAATTTCCTTAAGGAGACACGGTTCGCCGTGGGTTCGGATTTGGTTTTCCGGTTTTAAAAATCATATTGATATAATGATGTTGGTTTGAACATAACTTTCTATACCGTTATCGGAATTGCATGTTCTTGACGTCGTTTCATAGATATCGAAATTATCTTTCTACTGTATGACATGCATGATGTGGTTGTATATTTTGAAAGTTATTAAGCTCGAAGTTCTTGGAATGTAATTGGAAGTTAATAAAGCATGAATATGAGACATATAAAATAACACACCCAACAAGCTTAAGGAAATTATTGTGTATTGTGTTATTATATATTGTCTTGTTATTGGTGGAAAAACGAACTTTCGTCCCCGGGGAGACAAAGTAAAGTTTTTCAATTTCGGAAAAAAAAACCGATAAAATATTTAAGTGTTGACGGTGAGAAAGTTTTGCCAAGGAAAGAGGTTGGATAATTATGCGCTCTATATATAGAGTTGGCTCCCTCTTACCTGGAAACGATCTAAATAACACTTAAATAGTTTTATGGTTTCCTCATTGAGGTTTTGAGATTATTATCCGCGTGGTTAAATAATCGAGTTCAGAAATTATTACCGTAAGGTTTTAAAATTCTGATATTTTTAGTTGTAATACTAAAAAGTGGTATTCTGATTTTTCAGAAAATGGCTGAAAATGTTGCTGCTATGCCTGTGGTTGTACCCACAGTGACTCCCCCTGCACCAGCACCTGCGGAAAAACCGGCCAAGTTTTTCAGTGTTGATTTCAAGAGGTGGCAGGCAAAAATGTTCTTTTATTTGACAACATTGTCATTGCAAAGATACATCAAGGAAGATGCTCCTAAACCGGCAGAGTCTGTACCAGAAAAGGAACGCTTCGTGGTAGTTGAGGCTTGGAAGCACTCAGACTTTCTGTGTAAGAATTATATTTTGAGTGGTTTAGATGACTCATTATATAATGTTTTTTGTACTGAGAAAAGGAACGCTTCGTGGTAGTTGAGGCTTGGAAGCACTCAGACTTTCTGTGTAAGAATTATATTTTGAGTGGTTTAGATGACTCATTATATAATGTTTTTTGTACTGCTTCTACTTCACGAGAATTGTGGGAGGCTCTCGAGAAGAAGTACAAAACTGAAGATGCCGGTATGAAGAAGTTCATAGCCGCTAAGTTTCTTGAATTCAAGATGGTTGACAATAAACTTGTCTCAACCCAAGTTCAAGAATTGCAAGTCATTGTTCAGAATCTTCTTGCTGAAGGTATGATGATCAATGAAGCTTTTCAAGTAGCTGCCTTCATCGAGAAGTTACCACCCTCATGGAGGGACTTCAAGAACTACTTGAAACACAAGCGAAAAGAGATGTCGCTTGAAGACTTGATTGTCCGTCTCAGAATTGAAGAGGACAACAAGATGACCGAAATGAAAGCTCGCGGGACAAGCTCGGTCTTAGGAGCAAACGTCATTGAACATGCTCCATCTGTTGGTAAGAAAAGAAAGAATTATTCTAACCAAAAGAATAACCCGAATAAATTTATTAAGAAATTTAAGGGTTCTTGCCACAACTGCGGTAAGCTTGGTCACCGAGTTGTGGATTGTCGTGGTCCAAAGATCAAGAAGAAAAACAATGTTAACATCATGGAGATTGCTTCCGGAGTGGAAGATATTGATTTGTGTGCCATGATCTCTGAAGTTAACTTGGTTGGAAATCCAAAAGAGTGGTGGATGGATTCTGGTGCTACCCGCCATGTGTATGCCAATAAGTGGATGTTCTCATCTTATGTTCCCGCTAAAGATGGAGAAACTGTGTTCATGGGAAATTCCACAACTGCGAAGGTTGAAGGGACTGGAAAGGTTGCCCTCAAGATGACCTCCGGAAAGATA
>NW_010960741.1:328926-331012 GCF_000463585.1 Tarenaya hassleriana
CTAGATTGGGACACGTGAATTACAAGTCTTTGAGAAAAATGATCAATTTGGAATTGTTGCCCAAATTTGATTGTAAGCAATCAAAGTGTGAAGTTTGTGTTGAATCTAAGTTTACTAAACATTCTTTCAAATCAGTTAAGAGAAGTAGTGAACCTCTAGACTTAATTCATACAGATATTTGTGACATGAAATCATCACCATCTCGCGGTGGCAAGAAGTTTTTTATAACTTTTATTGATGATAGCACACGATATTGCTATGTTTATTTGCTTAATAGCAAAGATGAAGCTATTGTTGCATTTAAACAGTACAAAAATGAAGTTGAGACACAACTAAATAAAAAGATCTAAATGATCAGAAGTGATAGAGGCGGTGAATATGTATCTCCGTTTGAAGAAGTATGTTTGGAATTTGACATTATTCACCAAACTACCGCCCCATACACTCCCCAATCCAATGGAATTGCGGAAAAGAAGAATCGAACATTGAAGGAGATGATGAATGCCTTATTGATAAGTTCCGGTTTACCGGAGAACATGTGGGGCGAAGCTATTTTAACAGCTACTCAAATACTCAACCGAGTTCCCCACAGTAAGACACAATCCATTCCATATGAGAAATGGAAAGGAAAAAAGCCTAACTTGAATTACTTCAAAGTGTGGGGGTGTCTAGCAAAGGTACAGGTTCCTCTCCCAAAAAGGGTTAAAATAGGACCGAAAACGATAGATTGCGTTTTCATAGGTTATGCTACAAAAAGTAAAACATACAGATTTTTGGTTCACAAATCTGAAATCCCCGATATTCAGAGGAATACGGTGATTGAGTCAGATAATGCTGAATTTTTTGAAGCGATCTTCCCGTACAAAAGAGAATGTGAATCAATTAATAAAGGAACCAAACGAAATCGGGAAGTGAATACAGAGGATGCACAAAATGAGATAGAACCTAGACGTAGTACACGTCAAAGGATTTCTACCTCATTTGGTCCAGACTTTCTAACATTTATGTTGGAAAATGAGCCTCAAACGTATAAAGAAGTTGTGACTTCTCCAGAAGCTCAATACTGGAAAGAGGCTGTCAATAGTGAAATTGAATCCATACTGAGCAACCATACGTGGGAATTGGTTGATCTTCCTCCAGGGAACAAACCGTTAGGTTCCAAATGGATTTTTAAAAGAAAATTGAAAGATGATGGTACTATTGACAAGTACAAGGCGAGACTAGTTGTGAAAGGTTTTCGACAACGAGAAGGTCTTGACTATTTTGATACATATTCGCCAGTCTCGAGAATTACATCCATTCGGGTGTTAATTGCTTTGGCTGCCGTCTATGAATTGCAAATCCATCAAATGGACGTTAAAACCGCCTTCCTAAATGGAGATTTAGAGGAAGAAATCTATATGGAACAACCTGAAGGGTTTGTAGTTCCGGGAAAAGAAGGTAAGGTGTGTCGACTTGTTAAGTCTTTGTATGGACTTAAACAAGCACCAAAGCAATGGCATGCTAAGTTTGACAATGTAATGTTGACAAACGGTTTCAAGATTAATGAGAGTGATAAATGTATCTACATTAAGAACACTCCTAACCGAATTGTCATTGTATGTCTATATGTGGATGATATGTTGATAATGAGTAATGACATTTCAACTATAAACGATACAAAGCGCATGCTATCCACAAGATTTGACATGAAAGATTTAGGAGTTGCTGATTTAATTCTTGGAATTAAAATAATTCAAACTCCTGAAGGTCTTGCGTTATCTCAATCTCATTACATTGAGAAAGTACTTGAGAAGTTTAAATACTTGGACTTCAAAGTCGCAAGAACTCCAATTGATGTGAACCTTGCTCTTGCAAAGAACAAAGGTAACAGTGAGTCTCAATCGGACTATGCAAGAGTTCTAAGAAGCTTGATGTATATCACAAACTGTACTCGACCAGATATTGCTTGTGCAATAAGTAAACTCAGTCAGTATACAAGTAATCCAGATCCTAGTCATTGGATGGCAATGAAACGTGTTTTGGGGTATTTAAAACATACTCAAAATTACGCATTACATTACTCCAAATATCCAGCTGTGCTTGA
>NW_010960741.1:331043-333852 GCF_000463585.1 Tarenaya hassleriana
GATTGGAGGAGGAGTTGTGTCTTGGAAATCATCAAAACAGACATGTATCGCTCGCTCTACAATGGAAAGTGAATTCATAGCTTTGGATAAAGCTGGTGAAGAAGCTGAATGGCTTAGAAATTTCTTGGAAGATATTCCGTATTGGCCCAAACCATTGACACCTATATGCATACACTGCGATAATCTCGCTGCAATAGGAAGAGCAGGAAGTGTGATGTACAACGGAAAGTCTCGTCACATTAGACGTAGACATAATACCGTTAGACAACTAATCTCAAGTGGTGTTATCACTGTTGACTACGTGAAGACAAAGGATAATGTAGCTGATCCACTTACAAAAGGTCTTTGTAGAGATTTGGTTGAAAAATCATCCAAGGGAATGGGTTTATGGCCAAGGACAAGTTAGTACGGTGGTAACTCTACCTAGCAGACTGGAGATCCCAAGAACTAGGTTCAAAGAGAATACAAAGTCGTAACTAACGGTTCAACATTGTCAAATATAATCCAACTCATTCTCATGATGAGACAATGTTCTATGGAAAAGGGTAAATTATACGGCTTTAAGTTAGAAGACTTAAAAGCTAAGAAATTTTTAATGGTTCCTAAATTTGACATGATCAAATAGTGTATCTTCAGAGATGACACGCTTAGGAAACCACCTATGTGAAAGTGAAGTGTGGGCCGCTTCAAGGAGAATAATGGTTGGCCAGTTCTCTACGCTTTCATGAAACCAGACAGGTGTTCATGGCTGAAACGAACACAATAGTGAGAACCAAAGACGGTTAAGAATTAATTGTGTGGTTTAGATTGTCTTGGTATACATAAATATATAAAAAACCGACGGTTCAAAGATATCGCATCTACCGATTGGTGAGTATATCCGATTTAAATCCACTATGGAAAGTTCAAAGGGAAACCTACTTATCCAGATGCAATTACTTCTTCATAGTTGAATCATAAAGGTTGCATGGTTTTAAAGAGTTTTCTCAAATTCTCCATTCATGTGGGGGATTGTTGGAGTTTTTTTTAATTAAATGAAAGGAGATATTTTTTGTATGTTATAATTCTCTACATTTATGTTTTTAAAAACTTAAAAAATGTATTTATGATTTTTTGGAAGTTTTACAAGTTTTAAATCCTATAAATAGGAGACTTTGTTTCACTTTTCAAAAGAACAAGAATACACCAAGAAAAACAAACAAGAGTTTTCTAAACAAAAGAAAACACAGATTTTCTCTTTGTGATTCAAACCGTTCTTTGAGTTCGACAAGGCACCGGAGTTTGAAGTACCACTGTTCCGGTGAGGTACGTCCGTCCTATCCTGGTTCGGATTTGGTTTTCCGGTTTTAAAAATCATATTGATATAATGATGTTGGTTTGAACATAACTTTCTATACCGTTATCGGAATTGCATGTTCTTGACGTCGTTTCATAGATATCGAAATTATCTTTCTACTGATGTATGACATGCATGATGTGGTTATATATTTTGAAAGTTATTAAGCTCGAAGTTCTTGGAATGTAATTGGAAGTTAATAAAGCATGAATATGAGACATATAAAATAACACACCCAACACGATTTGCCTCGTATTAACCATTAATTGAACTTAAGAACTTAAGAACTTAAGAGAGGGCAACTTCAAAAATGACTTTGCTAAAAGACTTCACAAAGAGAGACTCTATAAATTATCTATTTTTTCGAGTTGCATACCTTCACTCGGTGAAAAAAAAAATAACTTCAAACCATACCTTTATAAATGTGCTCTCCCCATAATACGATTTGCCTCGTATTAACCATTAATTGAACTTAAGAACTTAAGAACTTAAGAGAGGGCAACTTCAAAAATGACTTTGCTAAAAGACTTCACAAAGAGAGACTCTATAAATTATCTATTTTTTCGAGTTGCATACCTTCACTCGGTGAAAAAAAAAATAACTTCAAACCATACCTTTATAAATGTGCTCTCCCCATAATATCCTCAGCTCTTTTTTTTAATCTCTCGATTTGCGTTTCTCCCTCCTTTCATTTTTCTCTCCTCGTGTAAATTCCCAACTTCTCTCCCGATAAATTTCCGTAAAAAAAACCATAATCTACCAACAAAATCATGATGAATCTACCAGCGAAATCCCTCGATTTGTGTTTATCTCTCCTCACGTTTCTCTCTCCTCTCTTTTCTCTCTCCCCATAAATTTCCGCTGAACAAAACTAGAAGCAACTACCGAATCTACCAGCGAAATCTATAATACTCCAAAATCCGAACCAAATATTTAATTATTTTCAAAGATAAATAATTAATTAGACGATCGCGTTATCATAAAACGTAGCTTGTACAATAATGAGGGAAGGGCAGAGAACTGCCACATGCGGAAAAACGGAAAAAAAAGAACAAAAGTACAAGTCGGGTCTGATCGGACCAAATACTCAATCCGAACAGACTGACGCATACAGTCCGAGCGGATTGACCGACTAGTCCGAACAAACAATGTACATGCGAAGGGATGGGCCAATTCTGGGCCCAGATCATCTGGTCTGACAATCAGACTGAAGAGACTGGTGGACAGCGTACGCAAGTGGCCAACTTGCGGTATCCTTGATGTGCCTCACACATTAGATACCGGATGTGCCTCACACATTTGTGGAAATGTGCAAGGACTTCGAGGAAGTAGACAATTGGCGAAGGGAGAAGTAGATCTACGCGTCGGGAATGGAGCAAGAGTTGCTGCATTAACCGTCGGGACTTACGATCTCACTTTACCTTCTGGCCTTGTATTGGAGTTGCATGATTGTTATTTTGTACCTGCCATCAG
>NW_010960741.1:337742-350159 GCF_000463585.1 Tarenaya hassleriana
ACCATTGTTGTCACAATACAACTCAATGGGATCTGCAATGCTAGGAATGACGCCCAGGTCTCCCACGAATTTCCTGATCCAAACAGCTTTTCTATTGTCCCGGGATTGGATCTCGTCTCTTGAGTTACCCTTTTCTTCACTAATCCTAGCAGATTCGTTCCAAATTGTTTGGAATCTTTCCCGTCGGTGTGGATACGTGTAGAGGAGCTGTACTTTCAGCTCTTGGTGATTTAGAACAGGCCCCGGATCAAAACAAACTTCAAGTCTCATCGAGAACGAGGTATGTAACGATTCCCTCGGTGATATACACGATCTTTCGGGTTCTGCGAGTTTGGTTGCGTGTGACGTTTGACTAGGTTTAGATTTTTCTTCCGCTGCATGAAACCTAGTAAACCAAACCCTAGATCGATATGATCGCATGCTAGGAACCCGTAGATTCCCCAACACCATCACCACCCAACACCTCGAAGCTGATGCAGGCTCGACTTTAGATCTGGGTTGAGCCCATTTGCTCCATCTCCTATGGGATAAACACCCTCCAAGCTCAGCACTTAGCCATTATTGGGGAGAAGTTACAGAAAAGAGAAAAGAGAGAGAAGGAGAGAGAAGGTGAAAATAGGAAGAAAGAGTGAGAGAGGAGCTCCAGGATGCAAAGAAAGACTGCCCTAGAGTGTCTAGAAGGAGTTCTCAAAGTGGAGAAGCTCAGAAAACGAGCATGAACTTGCCAAAACTGAATCTGAGCCAAGAACAAGGTGAGTCGGTTGAGTTACTTCTGTGTGAACTCATTTTCATCGTGTTATTGTGTTATTTCGATGATTTTTCACTTGTATGAGATAGAATACATTTCAACGAACTTTTAGCAACAAACAGGACGTAATTTGGCTGAGAAAAGAATGAGAAATGATCAAAAGAAGTCGGTCTAGAAAACTTTTTTTCGTGGAGAAGATGAATGCAGAACCAGTCCGAACGGACTGATTACCTAGTCTGAACGGACTGATAAACCTAGTCCGGATGACCCGGCAGTCCCAGTCAAGATGAATCGACAGTGCCAATGCGGACGAACCGACTTGCAGTCCGAATGGACTCACAAGCGTTGTCCAAACAGACTGAAGTGGGATGGACGAATGAGAAGTTAGAGATGGAACGATGAGCCTAGCCCGATTGGTCTGGGCAGTAGACCGACCGGTCCAAAGCGCATAACCTACTCTTCAATGAATTTTCGATTTGTTACGAGCGGTGAGATGTGCGACACAATGATGAGAGTGACTTGTTGCGTGATTATTTTAGGTAGCTTGCATGGTGATTAACGATAGATCGGTAGGGGTCAGATACCGCGACGTCGTGATTGTATCGGGAATATATATGCATGATATGTGCTATGTTTGTAGCTTGCTTGTGCGACGCGAGTAATACATGATTGTGTTTGTATATGGTAGTGCGAGGCAATCATCACCGTCATGCGACGTGACGAGCGTGTGAGACACATATAGTCATGTGCGACGCGACGGCCAACGTCACGCGAGGTGACAGGCGTAGAGGCGCTCCTAGACATGCTGACTTGACTAGGGTTGATGACTAACCCTATGATGGACTCAATACGGTTGTGATTGTATTCCGTTGTGTCAGGACTTGACATCGGTAGTCACAAGAAGTGGCATGTGCGTGAGACGCATATAGTAGTGTGATGCAACGGCAAACTCGGGCGTATGAGGCGCTCCTAGTCTTGCCGATTTGACTAGGGATTATGGTTAACCCTATGATGCGACGTCATATGGGTATGATTGTGATTGATGTGAATGTGATTGATGTGATGTGATTATGCATGGTTGTTAATGTGCTATGTTGATTGCGAATCATCGTTTAGTACCATTTTTGCTGAGAACGAGATTACCGGGTATAATCCGGACTACTCACTAAGCAGTTATGCTTAGTCCTCTTGGTTTTATCTTTTTCAAATCACGTGGAGTACACGTAGCACATCTAGGCGACAACGACTTGAGAGAGGTAACATCTTGTATGAGTTTTGTATTTTGGACTACGGGACATGCATTCATGTCTTTTGTACGATTGTATTATTTATCATTCAGACATGTGTTGTTTTGCGATGTTGATCGCGTGATGTATTTCCCTGCTTACTCTAGTTTGAAAAATGTTTTTGGATTTCATATTTTAGCTTCTGTATTATTTTATTATCATATTTATCCATGTGGTACAACCTATATACTATATACGGATTACAGATGTCACAACTTTTGATATCAGAGCTACATTCTTTCCACGGGAAGGAATCGTACTCATTACCTAACAGTTTTCTACAAAATGTTTTCAAACCATGCCCGAAGGAAATCCTCATGTGTCGAGGTCCGTACATTGATGATGCAGTTATCGATCATTAGTTACTAAACTGCCTTAATGTAGTGCAGTGAAATGGCGACACGACCTGCTAGACTTACAGCGAGAACCGACGACGTTCCCGACCAGGCTCCATAGCTAACCCGAGGTACGATGGGTGATCATGCCAATCTAGGTGAATGGATGGTCAAGTAATAAATACCTAGACTAAGTCGATTCCGCAAGGGTACAAATTCGACATAGTATCAGGGTCGAACACAGGGACTGAGAGGTAATGGTGCCGATGGTGATCCTAGCAAGATTGTTGGTTGGTTGGGAGAAAAATATAATTAAAGGCACTGTAGGTTCGGGGGTTCACCGATGCTACAGATTATCTAAGTAGATGTGGTTGGTTTGCAGCCTAAGATCGATTCAGAAAACTCTAGCCTCCTAGAACGCGTCTGGTCAGGGATCTTCGTTCTCTAACTAACGCTTTCCTATCAGCTTCCGCATCTTTAGGTCTATGGTAGAAGCATTAACGTTCGCTATCATAGTTCCTAGGTCGAATTAAGAATTCCTTATCAAGTCCAACCTATGCGTTCAGAATTAATAATTGAACCTATCCTATGAACGAATTCTGATATTAATAAATCCAAATTCCTTTGCAATTAACTAATCCAGGTTCAATTCTATAGGATGATCAATCTTAAGAAAGCATTACGTTCAATTCATAAAACCAGATCTAACTTAGATATGCATTCAACCGTTTATGCACATTGATAATTCCGTAACATGGCTAGATTCCCTAACCTACAGCAATTAAACTACTCACACATCATGGAGAAAAACGAAATAGACATGGATTCATACAACATTTCAATAGAAAAAGGAATAGAAGACTTATAGTATGAAGAATCAATCCTTGAACAATGAAATCTAGCAATCTCCACTCCAAATCGTCTCCAAAAACGTCTAGATCCAAAAATTATCGAACAATATCGAAAAATGTGTAAAGTGTCGAACCCTCAGTTTCCGTACGGCCTTTTTATAGACATTTCAAAATATCGAGGTTAATGTCGATATTCTCCCAAGGTGTCAAGATCTCGAGGTTTCAGAAGGTCGATATCGACGTTGTGAAAGGTCGATATTTGGACTGCTCAGATCTCGAGGTATGGAACATCGATATCGATGTTCGGGAATGTCTAGATCTGGAAATCTGAAAGTCTAATCTCGAGGTAGCTGAAAACGTTGATATCGTTGTTTATAAATGTCCATATCGATGTTCTCAACATCGAGATCCTTCCTGTGCGGCTCCGAAGACCGTTTCTCGCCTTCGACAAGTCTGTGACCTTCCTTAGCTTGTTCATGATCGTCCACTTGGTCTAATTAAGGTCAAAAAACATCATTTTAGCTCTGTTTTCATCTGATTACGCGAGTATTCTTGAAATTACATCAAAAAGCAAAGAAAACGGTATTTTGCGCAAAATATGACCTAAATGCTAGATTTGCACCGAAAAGAGGGGTGAAATGCAGCTAAATCCATAGGAAAATAATGTCAAAAACCGATGTCATCAACTCCCCCAGACTTAGACTTTTGCTCGTCCTCGTGCAAAAAACTCTAGGAAAAACAATCTAAAAAGGGAGAATGAGAACGAAGGGTCGATTCCATATGAATGTCAAAAGCGAGATTCTCATCTAGTTCTAGCTACCGTCAATGGAATCAAGTTTATTCTACTATGATCTCTCGTCCCTCGGAATGAATAATAATTATGGGGTTTTTCTTATCGCTTAGTGCCACCCAGACTGTTCTAACTATCTACCAAACACGTTTTCCAAACCTATTTATCACTGTTCACAAGAATAGTTCGGTCCTAAGGTTATGGGAAAAGCTAAGAAGGTGAGTGTAGAAGAGAGTCTATGCATATCACTCTAAGTATAGATACTCTTCTAATTATAAAACGCTTTTCTACTTCTTTTGCCTCGGGAGTCTCTTTTCTTTTTCTCTTTTTCTTTTTTTTCTTTCTTTTCTTTTTCTTTTTCTTTTTCTCCCTTTTCCCGACTTTTTTTTTTACTTTCATTTTCCAGAGTATCTCGGCATATATAGGTCTAAAAGTCAAAAAGTCTAGGTATGGTACAAGGCTTACAACTCATCTCGTGATGATTGCCGCCACCTCCAGGCGAGAAGCCTGTTGTCTAACGAGCTAAAAGTAAGAGTGGTAAAACAGTGGTTTAAGCTCAGTTCGACTATACTAGGGCCTAATATTCCTACGAATGGAGAACGTGATGCATTCTTTGGACCCATAGAAAATACTATAGACAAGGAACATAATGGGAGGATACATGGAGCGCAAGTAGATGGAGCACAATCGGACAAGGAGTCAGACAATGAAGCTCAAATGTATGGAGCGCGACTGGAAGGAGCACAACTAGGCGAGAAAACACAGCCAAAACAAAAGATAGATAACATGCTCGATGAAGCAAGAAAAGTCGAACCAAAAGCTAGAGCAAACAGAGTGCCACTTCTGAAAAACCGAGTGCCACTTTATGCAACCCAAGTGCCACTTCATGCAACCCGAGTGCCACCTCATTCTGAGCTACCACTCACTCGGGCCAACGCACGAGGTCTTCAAAAGCGCTTCAACACATTCGTTCATCACGTGCTAAGCGAGCCACAGATGGAAACCACGAGTCTTCCTTGTTTTGGATCAATAAAGAATCTCCAACAGCTAGTATCTTCCTAACTACCTCATTAAAGTCATCTCCAACAGCTAGTTTCTTCCTAACTACCCCAATAAATGCATAGGCTCCCACCCCCTTTACATGTACTTTCTCATTTAATTTATGGTTGAGTCTCTAGCCTATATAAAGGGCTTTGTATTGTCATGTAAAAGAAGACTTTTGCTGAATCTATTAGGTATTTTCGAGTTTAAACAACTCTTTCTTTCAGTGTGTCCGAAATTTATCTTCTCTTGGTGTGTCCGAGAGTTACCCCTTGGTTTGTCCGAGGTACCCTTGGTGTGACCGAGGTTTCTATCCATCTACTTATCCATTTCGTTCTATACCTCGTCGGACTTGAGTTCGAGAGCCTGGGCTATAGTGCCGGTGATTGAGTCCCGACCCCATCTCCAGTTTGTTTCCATTTTTAGTCTCGGCTGGGCTCGAATGCCCCCTCGGGATCAGAAAGTAAGCCCTGACTCCACCCTCAATTCCCATTCTTCGTCCAAGCTGAGTTCGAGTGCTCCTAGAAGCGGATGATTGGCTTGTGACTCCATCCCTGATCTGAGACAAACACTTCCGAGGCCAAGGCGTGTATCATTTTGGTATCAGAGCGTGTATCATTTTGGTATCAGAGCCAACGCTTCAATGGACATCGTAATCACGATGATATCTATCATTTATCTTATCTTTGTTATTAATCTTCATTTTGTTTTCGAAAGAAAAACCTAAAAAAAATTCAGGTTCAAGTTTTGTTTTGATTCGAAAATTCATACCTTTTGTAGTCATTATCTTGTTGAAACGCTTTGATTGAAAACATGTCGAGTGTGGCAGCTAACAAAGGATCAAGCAAGAGTGTTATGTTGAAAATTCTTCAAGACATTGAAGGACGACTCGCTCGTCTTGAAAATGTACCAAAACAACGTCAAGCGACTCAAATCTACTAAGGTAATGGTAATAGTTGTCCACAACCAAGCCAAAAGTAACGAATGGTACATGATCGTGGACACTCTGAAGAACAAGGTATGAAAGAAAAGATCATCCGTGAGCAGCCATATGTTCAACATACCCGAGGTAACAAATCCGATCCGAGATCTCTTTTATTTTTGGGAACAACTAATCTGAAAGCTTATCTCGAATGGGAGAAGCGGATGGAAGAAATTTTTGAAGATTATAAAGGGACGGAGCTTAGAAAGGTGCAATATGCCGAAAGCCAACTCATAGGAGATGGTTTCACTTGGTGGAAAAGAGAAGAGATCGATCGACGACGTACGCGTTATGATCCGGTCACCACTTGGAAGAAGATGAAAATCTTGATGCGTAGAAGGTATGTTCCTCAACATTTTCTACATGAATTGCGATACAAGTTTCGTAACTTAGCGCAGGGAAAGAAGATGGTTGAGGGCTACTTCAGAGAATTTGAACAGCTTCTCAGTTACTTGGAAATCGATGGCAAAGAAGAAGCAATCATGACACACTTTCTAGATAGCTTGCAAGACTGAATCGCTAGAAAGGTATAACAAAAAGTATATAATGATTTGCAGGATCTTGTGGATACGACAATTCACATAGAGCAACAAATGGACAAAAGCCCGACAAGGAATGGGCACACACAAGCAAAAAAGCCTATAAGCAATAGCTTTGTCAAAAACGAAAACAAAGCCAAGGCGAAGGATAGTGATGCACGAGACAAGGGAGAACCCATCATAAATTCAACGAAAACCACCACAATAGGTAACACAACTTTTTCCTCGTGTACTAATCATATACGTGAGGTCATGTGTTACAAGTGTAAGGATCGAGGTCATATAGCACATGAATGTCCCAACCAACGAGAAATCATCATCGAGGATGACGGGGAATCCAAATCCATAGTTGAGGTTGTGGTAAATCTCGAAGAGAAGTATGAGGTTATGTCCAAGAAGGTAACCGAGTACGTGAACGAAGAGAAAGAGGAACCAGTCGAAGATCCCGACCTCGTGACTAAAGAAGTACCCACAAGTGTTGTGAATGCAAATGAAGAAATGCATGATGTCAAGAAAGATGCATTTGGAGTCAAGAACATCATTGAGGATTCCAACAACAAGAAAGCGACGGAAAGCAATGACGAGGCCAACAAATCGGAGAATGTGATAGTAGGTGAGAACTTGGACAAAGTCAAATGGGACATAGGAATGATACGATTGGATTGGTTTGAGCAAATAGAAGTCACGTCCAAGAAGGAAAATACTGGCTTCAAGGTTGTAAGCAAACCATCGGCAATGACAAATGACACCACCAACAACCGCACTTGCATCATAAGTCAAAAAATTGGAGCAACCGTTAATTTTATTCCTATTTTTATTATTGTCTATGATTCATGCGTCGATGAGTATGTTGTGCAACTTGAGCAACAAATGCGAACTTTCCAAACGATTACCTCTATAAAGATCTCAAGGGATGTACCTACTACACTAACGAGGTTGTTGTTCTATATCTTGCTAATTGTTCGCAAGTACTACATTTTGATGAAAGGGTCAAAGAAGTGCAAGAAGAAGCAGCTACGTGCATTTTTCAAGCTCAAATTCTGCATGTCTTGAGTATCCCTTGCCATTAACTCAATGGACACCCAAGCAACATGTTCAGTTTAATGCCCATGGCACCAAAAAAGGACGCACCATTTGAATGGGGAAAGTTACAAATGTGGAGAACTTGATCCGACATTACAACGCCACCAACACTCGAACACACATTTGGGTCGTGTTCCTTACTCCAAGAGCCTTACGCGATAACTTCGTTATGATCTTTATTCTTGTTTATGATCAGAAGAAGCAACTTGATGAGAACACAAGTTGCACTAACATTTTTATTGTTCTAGACTTTACTGTTATCTTGCAGAGCTTGTATATTGGCAAAAAGGAGGTTGAGGCAAAGCAAGCGTGTATGACTACAAGCCTCATCCAAACAAATGGAACTGGACACCCTTATCAATGAATCATGAATAATTCAAGGAGCACAATTGTCTTACTTCTCTAGATAAAAAAGAAATATGAGCCCTTCAGAAGAAGAAAAACACAAGAAGAACATTTCCACCTACTTAAGGAGCGCCGAAACGATGCAAACACATCCTTCAAGACCAAGGTATGTATAATGTATCTTTTGTGTTTAACAATGCTGACTTGGATACGTTTGATGTAGGTAAGCAAGTTTTGAGGGCAAAATCTTCAGAAGAGGGAGAGAATGATGCATTCCTTGGACCCATCGAAAATACTATAGACAAGGAACGTAACGGGAGGATACATGGAGCACCACTAGATGGAGCACAATCGGACAAGGAGTCGGACAATGAAGCTCAAATGGATGGAGCACGGACGGAAGGAGCACAACTAGGCAAGGACACATAGCCAAAACAAAAGATAGAAAACACGCTCAACGAAGCTAGAAAAGTCGAACCAAAAGCTAGAGCAAACCGAGTGCCACTTCATGCAACCCGAGTGCCACTTCGAGCAAATTCAGTGCCACCTCATTCTGAGCTACCACTCACTCGAGCTAACGCACAAGGTCTTCAAAAGCGCTTCAACACATTCGTTCATCACGTGCTAAGCGAGCCACAGATGGAAACCACGAGTCTTCCTTGTTTTTGATCAATCAAGACATCTCCAACAACTAGTTTCTTCCTTACTACCTCATTAAAGTCATCTCCACCAGCTAGTTTCTTCCCAAATACCCCAATAAATGCATAGACTCACACCCCTTTGCATGTACTTTCTCATTTAATTTATGGTTGAATCTCTAACCTATATAAAGACCTTTGTATTGTCATGTAAGAGAAGAATTTTGTTAAATCTATCAAGTATTTTCGAGTTTAAACAACTTTTTCTTTCGGTATGTCCGAAATTTATCTTTTCTTGGTATGTTCGAGAGTTATCCCTTGGTTTGTCTGAGGTACCCTTGGTGTGTCCAAGGTTTCTATCCATCTACTTATCCATTTCGTTCCATACTTCGTCGGACTTGAGATCGAGAGCCTCGCTAGAGTGCCGGTGATTGAGTCCCGACCCCATCTCCACTTTGTTTCCATTTTTAGTCTCGACTGGACTCGAGTGCCCCCTCGGGATCGGAAAGTTAGCCCTGACTCCACCCCCAATTTCCATTCTTTGTCCAAGCTGAGTTCGAGTGCTCCTAGAAGCGGATGATTGGCTTGTGACTCCATCCCTGATCCGAGACAAACACTTCCGAGACCGAGACGTGTATCATTTTGGTATCAGAGCGTGTATCAGAACGGTTCTTAGGAAAACTTCTACGCTTGGCTAGACAGTTCTAATAGTCCTGGTTTCTAAACTCTAGTGTACCCCACAAGCTAACGCTATCATTCCAAGATTCAATCAATCAATTTGAATGAAACTCGACAATCCGGTCTATACCTAGGAAAACCTAAGTCTGGTTCACTAAAACATCAAAGAATCTCTACTCTATCATTCATATGTCAGGTAACCAGCATTCTCAAAAACATTTTCTATGCATGTTTCCTATGTGTCTTAGCTATATACTCATGCGGATGCAGTTCTAAATGTATATGTCATGCAGAGAATGCAAGTGATATGCAAAACTAATGCAGATTGATGCAATATTTTTGAAAAACTTTATGTGTATGCTGAAATGCATGAAACGTGTATGCAGTTGCTAGAAATGAGCTCTCAGGGCGTTAGACCTCCCCAGACATAAACTTGACACCGTCCGCGGTGTCAGTCTAACCCGATGAGGTGCGGAGAGAAATAATAGACATTAAAGTAATAGGGAATTAATAATGTAAGAGAAGAGAAAGAAAGCTTAGCTCGATTGAGCTCGTGTGTAGATCGTCTCTCCTTTCTGTATAAGCATGTATTTTCCTTTATTAATTTGTGTCTTTTCCTTTGAATTTTGTTCGTACTTTGCTATATGTTTCTCTATTGATCACAAGAATACCTCAAAGTGCATAACAATCGTATGAAATAGATGAAGACTCATATACACTGAAGAGAAGAAAACATATCACATAGCAAATAGGCCCAAAATGTACATCGGTTATAAAAGGTGTACAAGCGCAAAGGAGAACAAATCAAAAAATAAACTACAAACAGTCCTCGTCGTCCGAAATGACTATCGGCTCCGGCTGGATGTGGTGATATGCGGGGGCGCCTGATGGACCTGCTGGCCCGTATTCGGTCGGATAAGAGTATCCAGGATAAGGATAGTGATATACGCCCAGATCGGAAGAGGATGGAAGGCTGCCAATCTCGATCACCGGCACTCGCATGAGGCACTCGAATTCGGGATTGGGTGGGAGAGTCGAAGTGATAAGCGGATGGGGTTCGAGTTCAATCACCGACACTCGAAAGAGGCACTCGAATTCGAACTCGAATCAAGGATGAGAATGGTTAAACGGACAAGTGACGGAAAAGAGACGAAGGTCGGACACACCGAACCTAGAACAGCCGCGGACACATCGTCGAGCTTGGATCGCATTTGGACACACCAAAGACGAGAGAAAGAGATAAACTCAAGCAAATTTCATTCGATAACCAATCTGAAAATTACAAGAGAGAGTTCGAAATTATAAAGAAAGAGAATGGGATCTTAATTGTGCTTAACATGCACAAGAGGAGCCAAAAATGCATTTAATGTGGTGGTTGGAAGGAATATAGCTGTTGGGACTTTGCTTGCAGCTCAAGAAGCTTCCTTTTGCATGTAGGGTTCGGCCATGATGGTGAAGACGTGATGCAGGCCATGTCGGGGTGCGTTGGCCTCGTCTTTGTCCCGTGTCCCACTCAAGACTTGATCAACGATGCCATATAGCAGTTGGCGAAGTGCCCGAGTTTTGGCGTGAGTGATTGGCGGCTCGACCCTAATGTATGCTCGTGGAGCACCCTTCGTGTGATGGTCGTTGTCGAGCTTTGCGGGATCAAGTGATCGTGTAACGTCTTGATCACTTGACGTGTCCAAGGGCTGGTCTTCGGCTGATTGCTCCGAGGGGTCCATGTTCGCTCCTAGCTCCGTGTGCTCCGTATCCAAGTGCTCCTGCTCCGGTTCCAGCTCCGAGTGTTCGCGTTTCGGCTCCATGTCCTCATCATTCCCTCCCCCTTGAGAGGTTTTCGCCCACGAAAAGTCAGATCCTGTAATGTAAGGACGCAAATCAGTAACATTAAAAGAATTAGAAACGGTATACTCACCAGGAAGTTCGAGCCGATATGCGTTATCGTTGATGCGCTCGATGACTCTAAAGGGGTCGTCTCCGCGTGGTGCCAACTTGGACTTCCTTTTGTTGGGAAACCGCTCCGGGCGAAAATGCAACCAGACCCAATAGCCTTCGTTAAACGTTACGGCCTTTCTACCCTTACTGGCTTGGCGGGCGTATTGTTCGGTTTTCCGAGCAATATTGTCATGCACCTGCTGATGGAGTTCTTTAATGAACTCGGCCCTTTGTCCCCCTTCTACGTTCACCTATTCGTCACTAGGTAGTGCTACAAGGTCCAAGGATGTGATCGGATTCAATCCGTAAACGGTTTCTGATCACACGGGATTTTCACCGGTTTTTCTAACGTCTTACATCATACTTTGCACATACCTTAGGCATAATAGGACGTTAGACGGTCATGGGTAGGATTCTTTTCTCCATTTTTCATGCAGGATGATCAAACGAGGACATTCACGCACAAGACACGAAAAAGGAGCGGAATCGAGAAGTCCCGGAAGGCTCAGAGAGAAAATGGGCGGCCCGCTCATTATGCCGAGCGGTCGCCCATTGGCGAAATTGATCCCGGAAGTTTGATCAGAGGAAGGACCGACGAGCTTGCTTAGGGTTCATGATGGGGTACATTAATGCATCTAGAGATCATTTGGGTCATTGGAAAATGGGTGAATCGACTCTCTAGGCAGTGAGTTTAAGCTCGGGAGAGACAAACCCTAGATGAAATGCTTGAAACCCCCTTTTGGAAGATAAACCCGAAGGTATTGTAGCATCATCAACCGTCCGTGCAATTCTTGAGGGATCCCGAACCCAGAACCCTCAATTCCATCATTTTACAACCCGTTAATTTTGCTTGCTTTCTTGTATTCCGACACTCATGAAACCTATGCAATGTGAGGGAACTACAGTGCAATGCGATGCTAGCCGAAATAAATGCAAAGGGGTGAGGGTGAAGAGGGAGGACCGAGCGGGCCTTTAGCAGGACCCGTGAGATGAGTATCCTTGGTCGGAGTCCGTGCCAATATCCGTCTCGACTTCAAATTGGATGCCTTCTTGGGTGAGAGGAGGTAGGACAGAGTAAGCCATGTTGAATGATCGATACCTACTCTCGACGTCTACGAACTTCCATAAGATGTCTCCGTTCTGTTCTTTGACTAGGCCATTTTCCA
>NW_010960741.1:350202-352075 GCF_000463585.1 Tarenaya hassleriana
TCACAAAACGGTGGACATCCTTAAAGAGAGTCGGCCAATAAAAACCCGCTTGCAAAACCTTCGCGGATGTCTTGGCCGAAGCAAAATGACCCCCATAATCTGATATACCAAGTGCATGTGGAGGATGACCCTTGAGGCTATGTCGGCGACTTTAGGCCGGTTATGCATCACGAAGTGGAGAGGTCCCATGAGGAGGTTGAGTTCGGTGATTGAGACGACTTGTGGATCTTCTCGTGCGAGTAATGCGCAGGCCATGAACTGCTGGAGATAGCGAATCGCGGGGTGTCGGATCATGAGGGTTTCGAGTTCCCATGGGCGGAAGGTGCCCGCTGCGATTTTCATCCAGAAAGTTCGGGCTTTGGTGACTGTGATCTTCGGAATCGCTGCGTTGGTGCTCATCTCGACGCCTAGAATTTCTGCAAGTTGTTCCACTCGGAGATAGAATTGCCGCCCTTCGAGTCTGAAGCCAAAGTAACCTTCTCGAGGGTTACCATTCGTCGGGATGAAGCATTTGAAGGTGCAAGCAAATTCTGTTGTCAGTCTTCGGTAAGTCTGGGGGTTGGCTTGGAAGAGGCGATCCCAGCCCGCGAGTTGAAAAATATCCCTGATTCTCTCGTAGAGTTGCCTTGGTAGAATGCTGTGGTGCACAAACTTTGAAGCTCTGATTCCTCTGTTCTGGACTCGATATAGGACGAGTGCTTCCTCGTCGGATTGGGGTTGGAATGGAGTTGGTTCCACAAAAGGTGTATCGGCGTTGATGGGAGCCGTATCTACAAGACTTGAGAAAGACATTCCTTGCGGCTTGAAGTCATGGAGGATAGGTATTTTGTCCGAAATGTATTTGCGCGCTTTGCCCCAACGACTTCTGTAATCCATCTGAAATAACTGAAAAATATTAAGAATTCGTCAGAGAAAACGGGCGGGCCGCCTGCTTTTCCGGGCGGTCGCTCGTTTTCGTGAATTGAAACGATTGATTCCAGGCGACCGCTCGGGCGGTCGCTCAAAACGGGACGGGCGGTCCGCCTGAAGAGGCGAGCGACCGCTCGTTTTTCATCTGCAAGTGGGCGACCGCTCGAAAAACCGAGCGGTCCGTCCATTTTTTCTGTGAAAATTTTTTTATTTTTTATTTTTTTTCTGACCCGATTTCGAGGAAATGCTGCATAAACATGAAGTCCGATAAGATTATCAACATTTAAGCACGCCAAAACATCATATAATAATACCGACAATCCAAGAAGAGCAGCACGAGACGAGAGTTTTAAACACATGAAAACATCGTTCTACGGAAAATGTTAAACGTTCTATCCTAACGATGATCGAATCAAGGGGCCGTTCTCTTGCTCCCCTTGCTGGCCCCGGATGTAGAAGAGCCTTCTTCCTCGGACCCCTGGTCTGATTCTTCCGTATTGGAGTCGTCGTTACCCATCATCTTCTCACACGCTTGCATTATCTCTCGTTGGGCACTCTCTATCGATGTTGTAAGCGTGGCTTCCAAAGTGCTCATCTGATCTTCTATGGATTCCTCGAGGGAGGTGAGTCGGGAGCCGAATCCCTCGATGGTCATGAGTTGAGTGTCGAAGCTCTCTAACTTCTGCAAGATGAGGTCAAGTCGAGGGTCGGGGGTGGAGCTTCATCGATCCTCAACTCCCGATGTCGAGGGGTCAGCCGCTCTTCCTCTCCCGATTCTCAATCGGTCTGGGGTAATGTCGAGAAAGTCCAGCTGCAGGGTATCGGGTGTGAACGTCTCGATCTGCTCGCACGGGAGCACAAGACTTCGTGTCATCCTGTCATCGCCCTTGAAGATCCATTGCCATCCCCTTCGCTGAATGTGCCCTCGGAGTCGGAGGGCGTCCATGTCCAGGAGGATATGATC
>NW_010960741.1:352201-358773 GCF_000463585.1 Tarenaya hassleriana
ACGCAAATGCACGTCTCGTTGGCCTTGGTGGAGGCCAACGTGTGGAGATGCATGGCTACCCGTGAAGCTAAGTCCATGTTGCTCCATTGGGCACAGACATACATGTCGAGAGATGGTCCATCATGAAACTCCCGCAATGCTTGATAAAGGTAACCCAGGTCGATTTTGTGGATCTTACCGGGTTCGTCTCGTACGAAGATGAAGTTGGACATGACTGAATGCGCGTATCGGATTGCCGGATGCTGTACCCATGAAATCTTCCCCGCTGAGCTTGAGTACCGACGGACTGCTATCTTCTTCCAAAAATCTTGGAGGACATATGCGGAGATCGTCGGTAGTAAGGAGTGCGTTCCCCTTTGGACCTCCAGGATGTCTGCAAATTGCGCCATGGTTAGTCTCACCCAATTCTTGTTCAAGCGAAACTCCATGTATGCTTCGTCGATCGTGCCGTCGGATGGGAAGTAGCATGAGTAGGTGGCCAAGAATTCGCGGGTTACGCTCTTGAATGAGGGCTCGACGCTCCTGCTCAGTACTCCCCAGCCGAGCTTGTCGAATATGTATTCGACGTTCGCTTGAATACCTAACCCTCGAAATCGTGCGCTCACACATAGCTTTGCTTGGGCGTTGTTTCAACTTTGATAGGTGCTTCGCCCGCTCGTATGCTTCATCGTGTCGGCCGATCTTGACCAGCTTTTGTGGTCCTTCGACCAGGAGATTCTGCTTCGTCTCCAATATCTCGGTGATTGTGTCCGGTCTCATCTCTCTCCTTTGAGAGAACTCGGCTTCCTGTGACGATGAAGCGACGTCGCTTGTGCGGGCTCTTTTTGGTGCCATCTGCAAAGGTATAGTCGATATGGATTTGGCAGTGGGGTTAGGGTGAAAAAAATAGAGCGGTTTTTTCGGATTTCAGAGAAAACGAGCGGGCCGCCTGTTTTCAGAGGCGGTCGCTCGTCTTTCGAGCGGCTGCTTGAGCGAGCGCTGACAAATCAGGCATTCGCTCGGAAAAACGAGCGATCGCTCACTGGTTCGGAAAATCGAATTTTCGACCAGAAATCGGGATTTTCCGATCGAAATCGATCGAAACCAACCCTAGCAGCTATACCCATCAAAACTTTCGACCTATCTTTAACCAAAATACCCTAATGTCACGATTTTGAAGGAGGGAATTACCGGTTAGGGTTTTCGGAGATTGTAGATTCGCGTGGGGTTTGAACGCGGTGGTTTCGGAATGATGGCGACGCGGTGAGGCCTCGAAATGGCGGACTCGGTCACGGTGGCTGGGGGGAATCGATCGCTGGCGAGAGAGAAGGAGAGAGAGCTTTGTATTTTTGCGTGAAGTGGCGGCTCTCTCTCCCGAAATCGAGTTAAAAATCGATCGTGACCGAGCAGTCGCTTGGTTTCTCGGGCGATCGATCGATTTTTCGAGCAGTCGCTCGCTGAATGTGCGGTCGCCTGGTTTACCGGGCGGGCCGTCCATTTTCTCTGTGATCCGGGCACGCTAAAATTTTCCGTTCCCTGTTTTCCCCTCCGACGAAAGGACTTGTTTGATTGGAGTGATTGGGAGAATTTGGAGCCTTTTCATGGTGAATAAAAGAAGAAAAGAAGAAAATGACGAGGTTCGAAGAATTTACATCCCGGGGTTAACCAGGGTTGCTAGTTAAGGTCATAGCTAGACCGATATGGCATTCAGTTGATCAAAGAAAAGGAGAGTACAGAGGTACCTCCTCCCGGCTTAGCTTTCCCCGGGTTGTACGGTTTGATCCTTTGGGCGTTGACCATGAATGACCCGCCCTTCTCGTTGTCGAGTTCCACCGCTCCATGTGAGGTGACATGCTTTATGGTGAACGGTCCCGACCATCTCGATTTCAACTTTCCTGGAAAAAGTTTTAGTCGGGAATTAAATAAAAGCACGAGGTCACCTTGTTGGAAGTTTCAGTGGAGGATGTGGCGATCATGCCACTTTTTGGCCCGCTCCTTGTAGATTCGTGCGTTCTCATACGCGTCCAAGCGAATTTCCTCCAAGTGGTGGAGCTCTAGCACTCGTTTTTCTGCTGCGGTTTTCCAATCGTAGTTCAACGCCTTAATCGCCCAATATGCCTTATGCTCTAACTCGACCGGAAGGTGGCAGGCTTTTCCGTACACGAGTTGAAACGGAGTCATCCCGATCGATGTCTTAAATGCTGTCCGATATGCCCAAACCGCATCTTCAAGCTTCAAAGCCCAGTCTTTCCTTGACTTGGCCACTGTTTTCTCCAAGATTTGTTTTATCTCCCTGTTGGAGACCTCCACTTGGCCACTCGTTTGGGGGTGGTAGGGAGTGGCTACTCTATGGTGAACACCATATTTAGTCAATATGCCCTGAATCACTCTATTAACGAAGTGCGCTCCCCCATCACTTATCACCACTCTCGAGACTCCAAACCGAGAAAATATGACTCTTTTGAACATCCGTGTAACAGTGCTTGAATCATTCTTCGGGCTAGCAAGTACTTCTACCCATTTCGTCACATAATCTACAGCCACAAGGATGTATAGGTTACCGCAGGATGATAGAAATGGTCCCATAAAGTCGATTCCCCACACATCGAACGGTTCCGCTTCTAAGATATAGTTTTGTGGCATCTCATTCCGACGCGAAATATTTCCTGTTCTTTGGCAAGCATCGCAAGAGCTCACAAAACGGTGGACATCCTTAAAGAGAGTCGGCCAATAAAAACCCCCTTGCAAAACCTTCGCGGATGTCTTGGCCGAAGCAAAATGACCCGCATAATCCGACGCATGACAATGATGGATCACTTGCTGCACTTCCTCTTCGGGGATGCATCTTCTAAATAACCCATCTTTTCCCCGTTTGAAGAGAAATGGTTCGTCCCAAAAGTAATCCCGAACATCGTGGAGGAACTTTTTCTTTCCATTATAGCTCAACTCCGGTGGAATCACCTTGGCAACCAAATAATTGACAAAGTCCGCGTACCAAGGGACATCGGAACTAACCTCTAATGCTAAAATTTGTTCCTCTCGTAGTGAATCATTGATCGGCATCTCATTGGGTACTTCTAATCTTGACAAATGATCGGCCACTGTATTCTCCGTCCCTTTGCGATCTCGAATTTCCAAATCAAACTCTTGTAGAAGCAATATCCGTTTAATCAACCGTGGCTTGGCATCTTTCTTTGTGAGTAGATATCGCAAGGCTGCGTGATCCGTATAAACAATGACTTTTGATCCAACCAAATAGGATCAGAATTTCTCAAACGTAAATACTACCGCTAGGAGCTCCTTCTCCGTAGTTGAGTAATTCATTTGGGCGTCGTCTAGTGTCTTACTAGCGTAGTAAATCGCATGATGTTTACCATCTTTTTTCTGCCCCAAGACCGCGCCCACTACATAATCACTAGCATCACACATGAGTTCAAAGGGTAGATCCCAATCCGGGGGTTGGATGATTGGAGGTGTCACCAACGCCTTTTTGAGTGTTTCAAAGGCTTGATGACACTCCTTGTCAAACTCAAATGACACGTCTTTTCCCAAAAGAGTGGTTAGGGGTCTTGAAATCTTCGAAAAATCTTTTATGAAATGCCTGTAAAACCCCGCATGTCCGAGGAAACTTTGGATTCCTTTCACGTTTGTCGGGGGAGGAAGCTTCTCAATAACTTCGACCTTTGCTCTATCAACCTCAATCCCTTTATCTGAAATCCTATGACCAAGCACGATGCCCTTTTGCACCATAAAGTAGCATTTTTCCCAATTTAAAACCAAGTTCGCCTTGTTGCACCTGTCTAACACTCGATGAAGATTGGTTAGACACACATCAAAGGAGGGTCCATGGACCGAAAAATCATCCATGAACACCTCCATCATATCTTCAATCACATCAGAAAAAATAGCCATCATGCATCTTTGAAATGTGGCTGGTGCATTGCATAATCCGAATGGCATGCGTCTATATGCAAATGTACCATAGGGGCATGTGAATGTTGTCTTTTCTTGATCGTTAGGATGAATTGGAATTTGGAAAAATCCGGAATAGCCATCGAGAAAGCAAAAATATGAATGCAATGCGAGTCTTTCTAACATTTGATCAATGAATGGTAAAGGGAAGTGGTCTTTACGGGTGTTTGTGTTTAGCTTGCGATAGTCAATGCACATTCTCCATCCCGTGATTGTCCTTGTTGGTATGAGTTCATTGTTCTCATTAGGAACGACCGTGATACCTCCCTTTTTGGGTACAACTTGTACCGGGCTAACCCAAGAGCTATCCGAATTCGGGTAAATAATACCCGTTTCTAACAATTTCAAAATCTCTTTCTTGACTACTTCTTTCATGTTCGGGTTTAGCCTACGTTGATGTTCGATTGACGATTTGGTATCATCCTCTAAATGTATGCGGTGCATGCAAAGAGAGGGGCTAAGACCCTTGATGTCTCCTACAGTGTACCCTAGGACTTCCCTGTATTGCCTAAGTAGCCTGGTAAGTTTTTCTACTTGATCATCTAATGCATCGTTAACGATAACAGGATAATTAGAACTTGCTCCGAGGAAAACATACCTTAACCCTTGAGGTAGGGGTTTCAATTCCACTTGTGGGGCATGTTTGGGATCCCAATCCATGTGTGTGTCTCCTCTCGGGACTTGAGACGCGTCAGGTATGGCTCGAGTGGTCGTGAAGAGGGCTTCGAACTACAATTCTTCCTTCTCAGGCAGAAATGGGCGGGTCGCCCAATATGTCGAGCGGTCGCTCGTTTTCTCCGAAACTGAGTCGATTTTACTCAGACTTTTCGGGCGGGCCGCCTGGAAATTCGAGCGGTCGCTCGTTTTCTCATATTCCACTTGAATTTTGTTCAGAATTTGCGGGCGGGCCGCCTGCTTTCCCGGGCGATCGCCCGTTTCTTCAATTTTTTCTTCGAATTTACTCAGAAATTTCAGGCGGGCCGCCTGCTTTCCTAGGCGGTCGCCCGTTTTTCCCTGGATCTCTTCTTTTTCTAACACTTTCGGGCGGGCCGCCCGAAAATCTGGGCGGGCCGCTCGAAATACTGCAAAACTTCTTTTTCTTCTTCCCGATCATCTAATGCCCGTTTAATCTCCTCGATTTCTTCCCAGTTGCTATATAAGCTTACTTCTGTGGCCATTAGTGAGATTTCTAGCGGATCCACTTCACGGAATTCTCCAATCACTTCCTCTGCCATCGCTTCGAGTATATCCGCATAACATACCGTATCACTTGTTGACGGTTGCTTCAAATTCTGATCGAGGGTAAATTCGACTGTCTCGTCTCCAATTTTCATCGCCAATCTACCAGCTCGAACGTGCACTACGGCATCCGCTGTACTTAAAAATGATCGGCCTAGTATGATCGGTACCTTGGAATCTTCATTCATGTCTAAAACCACGAAATCTACCGGCACATAGAACCCACCAATCTTCAAAGGTACATCCTCGGGTACTTGACTGATCGATCTGCTAATTGCAGTGCCATTCTTGTAGGTTTTAGCTCACTAATATTCAACTTCTTGTAGATTGACAACGGCATTAAGCTCACGCTTGCTCCAAGATCGCATAGGGCTCGATCTATCTCAATATTTCCCAACTTGCAAGGTATAGAGAAACTCCCCGGATCAGACATCTTCGAGGGAAGTTCGTGCTTCGTGATTGCGGCACTAATCTCGGTACTAAGAGTTACTGTTTCTTTCTCCACAACCCTTTTCTTCGTCAAAATATCTTTCAAAAACTTTGCGTAGGAGGGCATTTGGAGAATTGCCTCGTGGAAGGACATTGTAATCTCCATCTTCTTTAACATCTCCGCAAACTTCCCGAACTGGCTGTCCTCATTAAACTTCTTTAAATGAGAAGGGAAAGGTATCGGGGGTACCTTAGGCGGAGGCAGGATGTAGGCTGGTTCTTTCTCCTGTTTTTGCACCTTAGGGATGTCTTCCTCTACCGCCTTGCCCTTTTCCTCTCTCGTCAACCCCGAAGGTGCTACTTTCTCAACCATCGGGGGTGTAATCTCCGGAAGTTGTTTTCCACATCCTCATTAAATTTCTTTAGACGAGAAGGGAAAGGTATCGGGGGTACCTTAGGTGGAGGCGGGATGCAGGCTGGTTCTTTCTCCTGTTTTTGCACCTTAGGGATGTCTTCCTCTACCGCCTTGCCCTTTCCTCTCTCGTCAACCCCGGAGGTGCTACTTTCTCAACCATCGGGGGTGTAATCTCTGGAAGTTGCTTTCCACTCCTTAGTTCGACTGCATTGATATGCTCACAGGGGTTCACTTCGTTCTTTCCGGGAAGCATTCCTTGTTGTCTTGATGAGGAGGAGGATGCAATTTGGGCCACTTGATTGGCCAACTCTTCAAGTGAGCTTGTACTCCTTCCAATTGCTTCTTGAATGCAACTTGCTCATTCTCAATGCTCCCAATGGATATTCCTTGTGATTTTTGACCTTGGAGGATTTGAAATAGCATATCCTTGATGTCCGGGTCTTGCTCCTTGGGTTGCCCTTGCTGTGGTCTATAGTTGGAATTCCCTTGGTAACCTTGACTCCCTTGACCTTGTTGTTGATACTTTGATTGAAAACCC
>NW_010960741.1:365929-376315 GCF_000463585.1 Tarenaya hassleriana
ACGTATCTGATCAACGCCGTTATAATCATCCGGTTAAAGACGACGTTTGACGCAGTCAAGACACGCCACTCCTCATATCAGATACTCTAGACATCTCAGGTCTGAGGATCCAAGAACGAACCGCTGTATGTGTTGGGTTTCCTGGGATCTCATGAGCGAATCCTATTCCTAAGAGATCAATTCTAGGGTTTGCGCAGCGGATATAAAACAAAAATTGATAAACCCTAGAACCATGCTTCTATTGAAATCGTAGAAACTTGTTAGAACGCTTACCTCAATCGATCCGGGGCCTGTATCAACTGAAGAATTCGTCCGATCACTTAGGGAGGAAGTTTACCTCGCCCTCTACACGTATCCACACCTCGGGATGGATTCCAACGGTTGGAACTTGTCTGCTAGGACTCGAATCTCTATTCGATATGTGCACTTTGAGAAAACGAGACTTAGAACTTGTTGAGTCTTTTGGATCTCACCAAAAACTCTCCAAGAACACCAAAAGTCGGCTGCTAAAAGTCTCTCCTACATTAGGGTTTTAATCTCTATCTTATATAGTGATTTAACCCTAATTTCGGTTTAATTTTCGGAAAACCGGAACCCGGAACGGACGGTCCAGAAAAGCACTGGGACCGTCCGTTCCAGTGTGTAGAACGGACGGTCTGCCTAAAACGTGGACCGTCCGTTCCACCACGTAGAACGGACGGTCTGCGTGCTAATGTGGAACGTCCGTTCCAGTCTCCAGAACGGACGGACCACACGTCTGGACCGTAGGGTCTGGACCGTCCGTTCCGAACCTTTCGGTCCGTCCGGTCTGGACCCTTCCGCCTCGGTTTTCCGTCGTTTTCTCTCGTGTATTCGTCCTTCCCTGCGTGTGTGACTCTGTAGGCTCATTCGATATAGCAGTATAGTCCGAAATCTCTATTCCGGATGTACAAGTCATAGGCGGTCTCTAGCAAGACACTATGACTACCTATCTCGAATAGAGTTTGTTCGTGATCATACGAACGCCAGTGATGATTCCGGCTGATGATCCTTTTGTATCGCGATATCATATGTCGAACATAAGGCATGGACCAGCCACATTATCTAATTCGACTGCTTTCTCGTTAACTGAGTTTGACTGTCTGAAATAGACGACGTTCGTCTATAGTGCGGCCACACATTTCCACAGTCTCGCTCACACGAGGGGCCCAGCGATATCTCTCTCTTTTACGAGAGGTACAAATCCCGTCTTGACTATCTACAATCCAGTACATGATTCGTTTCGTACCTGATACACGCCTTTATAGTCCTCCTGTTACGCAGGACGTTTGACGTAATCAAAGCACGCAACTCCTCATGTTGGATTCCGTAGATATCTCAGGTCTTAGGATCCAATCATGGAACCGTCATATGAGATTCTAGTCATGACTCTAGTCCATGTGACAATCTTATGCGGGTCATTCCAGTATTCCGTTCTCCAACGAATACCTATGATCGTGATCGTATCCAATGCCTATGATCATCTATGTGATCATCAATCACACATCATACTAGTCTTATTATGTCGTTATTCCCATAACGACATAAGACTAGGGAGTTTAGTATCATTCATAATGATACATGGATTTCATAACAGATCCAGTATGCAAGAACATGTAATGAATAAAATACTCTCATAAAAACACATAGAAAGTATCAATACATCGAATGTATCTCAATGAAGCTCATAATCAGTACATCATAGAGCACTAAACCAACACACACGCTGCATCAATCCAAGACCGAGTATCATCCTTCAACCCATGGATAAAGATGGATAGAAGGTAATCTCTTTCCATTCCATGGTGAGGGCACATTCTTTTATATTCCTTGAAGCGTTCCCATGCATCATGGAGATTCTCCCCATCCTCTTGCTCAAAAGCATTAATCCGATTCCTCGCATGTTGAGTCTTGGTAGGAGGATAGTATTGCATAAGGAACTGCTCTTCCATCTCATCCCATGTTGAGATAGAGTTTGGCTCAAGAGTGTAGAGCCAATCTCTAGCTCTCTCCGTAAGCGAGTAGGGGAAAGTCTCAAGGAATACGTCTTCAAGAGTAATCCCGGTCCCTTCAAGAGTAATCCCCGGTCCCTTCGTAAGGTGAGCATTCGGATCCTCGTATGGTCTCCCACGGAAACTCATATTGTTGAGCATTTGAATACATTGCGGTAGGAGTTCAAAATCTTCTAGAGGTCTCCGGCTGATGCATGACAATAACTGAGTGTGCTTCGGTTGTGTGTATGTTCGAAGCGTTCTAGGGGGTGCTTGGGCTGGACCTCTTTGGGCATTGGCCCCTCTCAACAGCTCTTCGGCCATATCGGGTTGTTCTCTTCGTGCATTGTTCTCTCTCAGCATTTCTTCGGCCATTCCCCACTGTCTTTGCTGTCTCCGAGCGAAACGCAGTGTTCTTTCTATTTCGGGGTCGAAGACGAGTTGATCTCTACCGGTGGTACTTCTTGTCATGCACCGGAAGAGCTGCAGTTTCAAACGGGGAATGGCGAGTTGCCGAATGCGTAGCTCGGTTGTATGCGAACTCGATATGGGGAATACATTCGACCCAATTTTTCCCGATGGTTGCTCGTAAGAGAGTCGATAGTGTGCGGTTCACGACCTCGGTTTGGCCATCTGTTTGAGGGTGACACGTCGTCGAAAAGACGAGCTTAGTACTGATCTTCTTCCATAGAGTCTGCCAAAAATGGCTAAGGAATTTTGAATTTCGATCGGATACTGTTGTCTTGGGGATACCGTGCAGCCGCACAACCTGACGAAAGAAGAGGTTGACTATTTTTTTGGCATCATCCGTTTTTGCGCACGGTATGAAGTGAGCCATCTTCGAAAACCGATCGACCAGTACAAATATGGAGTCCTTGTGTTGTAGCTTCGGAAGACCGAGGACAAAATCCATCGAAATGTCTACCCAAGGCTGGGTCGGAATCGGTAATGGCATATAGAGACCATGAGGATGTGCTTTCGATTTAGCTCGATGGCATTCGATGCATTTAGCACAAAATTTTCTCACATCTCGCTTAAGGTGCGGCCAAAAGAAATGTTCTTGGGTGATGGCCGGCGTCTTATATACTCCGTAATGTCCCGCAAGGGCACCTCCATGTGCCTCGTGGATGATCACATCTCAATCGACCCAGCGGGGATGCAAAGTCGGCGATCGCGGAATAGGTACCCGTCATGTAGGTAAAATGGACCAGAAGCACCATGCCTACATTCCTCAATGACGGTTTGAAAATCTGGATTGGTCATATAGTGTTCTTTGATGAATGCGAAGCCTAGCATGCGGGCTTCCATGACCGAGAGCAGCGTATGTCTACGAGACAAAGCATCCGCGACGACGTTTTCTTTTTCCTTCTTATACTTGATTACGTAGGGAAATGTCTCAATAAACTCAAGCCATTTGGCATGGCGTCGCTTATGCGTGGTTTGTCCTTTAAGATGCTTTAGCGTCTCGTGATCGGAGTGCACGACAAATTCTTTGGCGAGCAAATAATGCTGCCATGTCTCGAGTGCACGTACAAGAGCATAGAGCTCTTTGTCGTAAGTCGGTAGGGAAATGTCTCAATAAACTCAAGCCATTTGGCATGGCGTCGCTTATGCGTGGTTTGTCCTTTAAGATGCTTTAGCGTCTCGTGATCGGAGTGCACGACAAATTCTTTGGCGAGCAAATAATGCTGCCATGTCTCGAGCGCACGTACAAGAGCGTAGAGCTCTTTGTCGTAAGTCGGATAGTTTAGCGTAGCTCCGCTGAGCTTTTCGCTAAAATAGGCCACGGGCCTCTTCTCCTGCATTAGGACGGCTCCAATGCCAATCCCGGAGGCATCGCACTCGATCTCAAAGGTTTTGTCAAAGTTTGGGAGGACTAAAACCGGCGCGGTAGTGAGACTATCCTTTAGAGCGGAAAAGGCGCGCTCTTGAGTCTCGCCCCACTTGAAAACCACGTCTTTCTTTGTGATTGCGGTGAGGGGAGCAGCGATGCTGCTAAAGTCTCGGACGAATCGACGGTAAAAACTAGCTAGGCCAAGAAAACTCCGCACATGTCCGATAGTAGACGACATCGTATGGCTTTGATCTTTTCTCCGTCAACTTGTAGCCCTTGAGAGCTGACCACAAAGCCTAGAAATACTAACTCGTTTGTGCAGAACGAGCATTTCTTAAGGTTTGCGTATAAGCCTTCCTGTCGAAGAGTGGTCATTACTTGCTCCAGGTGCGAAAGATGGTCGTATTCGCTTCGACTATAGATAAGAATGTCGTCGAAGTAGACCACTACGAACTTTCCGATGAAGGCTCTTAGTACATGGTTCATGAGTCGCATGAACGTACTTGGGGCATTCGTAAGCCCGAAGGGCATCAAAGTGCATAACAATCGTATGAAATAGTTGAAGTCTCATATACACCAAAAGAGAAGTCCCTCTCTCGTCAACGGAGGAAGGTGGGCATTGGGCATGATGGTCTTCTGAATTCTCCGATCGTCATCTGTGTAGACCCACTCCTTCTCTCCTGAGGTTCCCAAGGAGATGTAGTTTCATTGCCGAAAACTACCCAATGTGAGGCTGGACCTCCCATTGCAGATGTCCCCGTTGTATCGCCCGACATTGATCCCCACTCGTCGGACTATCATCGTAACGGTCCCGCCCGTGACGAGCGATGTCTTCAGAGGCTCGCCTCTCGTCCAGATAATATGTCGGGCAACCTGTGAGGCTAATTCCACCTCGCTCATACCGGTGTCATCTCCTCCGAAAAGGTAAGCCAGGGCAAGCCGCAGGTAACCGATCTCTGGGTGGTTCACTGTACCTTGTGCATCATGGCTTAGCAGATAACTCGTGATGAACATGTACAGGACCCGTACGGCGGGGTGTCTGATCGCCGAGCCCTTGTCCCTTCTCGTCCACGGGGATTAAGTGAGGGCTAACCACGTCTCATTCAGCACGGCCGGTGGTAGTTTTGGCTTCTTGTTGGAGGTGCCTTCGGGTACTCTTAAGATGTCGGCCAGCTATCGCATATCGATCCGGTAGTCCCGTCCCCCCATACGGAATCCCAGATATGATCCCTCCACTTCCCCCGAGGAGGGAAAGTACCTGTGACATGAGGAGAGAAACTCAAATGTGAGCTTGTTGTACGTCTTCTCCTACGTGTCGAATAACTGCGCCCAACCCAAGCGCTGGAATAGCACCTGAACTTGGTCGTGGGTACCAAGCTCTACCAGCGTCGGGCGATCTACGAATTGGACAGGTTTGATCCCCCGTAACTTAATGTGGTGGAGTCGCGCATCCTAGTTGTGGGCACGTCTCGTTTGGATTTCTTCGATCGGCTCTTCGGCATCCTCCGTAGAAATGGGCATAAGCAGCCCGATAAAGAAAACACAACCGACTGGCGGGTTTGACCTCTTTTTTCCATAGGTTTTTGGTCTTTTATCGAGATGTTTGGAGAGTGGAATCTCAAGACTGAATGGAAAAAGGTCGAGATTTTAGTATATATAGATGAAAATATCGATGTTAAAACATCGATATCGATGTTTCTTAACATCGAGATCTGACAGATCTACATGTTCCAGATCTCGACCTTTCTAAACGTCGATATCGAGGTTTGTAGATGTCGATATTGGACATGACTCTTCGGATTTCGCTTCGCCTCGATCTCGAGGTTCTGTAACATTGATATCGATGTTTCGGAACCTCGAGATTTCTAGAAGTCTCAATTTCAATCATGGATCAGATCTCGACGATCTAGAACATCGATATCGACGTTTCCGAACATTGAGATTTCCGAAAATATCCAATTTCAGATCCGACGCAAATCTAGACGTTCTGGAACTTCGATATCAAGGTTTGCGAATATGAGATTTCTTAAAAATTACCCAAATCCGAGTTTTTGCGTTTTTCTCCTTTCCGACCACTTTTGGTCCTTTTTCTAGCAGCGTATGCTCATGATGCATCAATTTAAACGTGCTAATGTAATGCAATTGCACGGGTTGCCTCCCGTGAAGCACTAATTTAAGGTCATCAGCTTGACCCTCTCATTTTCAGTGATCTGGTGGTCGCGTTAGATGGAATTGGTTTACTTCCCGCCGTCCCGAAGATACGTAGAGTTGGTTTAGTGCTCTATGATGTACTGTTGTATGAGCTTTATTTTGATACATTTGATGTATTGACACTTACTATGGTTTTATGGTTGAGTGTTTGATTCATTACATGTTTTGCATACTGTAATATGTTATGAAGTCCATGTATTGTTATGAACAATACTAAACTCCCTAGTCATATATCATTGTGGGAATAATGATGTAGTAAGACTAGTATGATGTGTGATAGATGATCATATAGATGATCATGGGTATTGGATACGATCACAATCATAGGTATTCGTTGGAGAACGGAATACTGGATTGACCCGCATGAGATTGTCACATGGACTAGCGTCATGACTTGAATCTCATATGACGGTTCCATGATTGGATTCTATGACCTGAGATATCTACGACATCCAACATGAGGAGTTGCGTACTTTGATTACGTCAAACGTCCTGCGTAACAGGAGGACTATAAAGGTGTGTATCAAGTACGACAGAATCATGTGCTGGATTGTAGATAGTCAAGATGAGATTTATGCCTCTCGTAAAAGAGAGAGATATCGCTGGGCCCCTCGTGTGAGCGAGACTGTAGAAATGTGTGGCCACACTATAGACGAGCGTCGTCTATTTCGTACAGTCAAACTCAGTGAACGAGAAAGCAGCCGAATCAGATAAGGTGGCTTTTCCATGACTTATGTTCGACATATGATATCGTGATACAAAAGGATCATCAACCGGAATCATCACTGACGTTCGTAAGATCACGAACAAACTCTATTCGAGATAGGTAGTCATAGTGTCTTGCTAGCGACCGCCTATGACTTGTATACCCGAAATAGAGATTTCGATTATATTGGTATATCGGATGAGCCTACAGGGTCACACACGCAGGGAATGACAAATGTACGAGAAAACGATGAAAAACCGAGACAGAGGGTCCAGACCCGACGGAACAGAAGGGCCAGACTCGGCGGGTCAGCAGGGCCCCAGACCCGACGGTCCAGAGCGTGGTAGTCTATCCGTTTCGGAAGGTCTAGAACGGACGGTCCACGGAAAGGCAGACTGTCCGTTCTGGAATGCTGGAACAGACGGTCCACGTGTAAATCTGGACCCTCCGTTTCGGCTTTCTGGTTTTTCGAAAAAAAACCAAAATTAGGGTTAATCACTTTATAAGAAGGAGATTAAGAACCCTAATAAGTGTGTTGCCGAAAAATAGAGTTTCAACAGACCTCTTGGTGAGCTTTGAGGATCTAAGAAGTGATCTGAATCCCGTTTTCTCATAGCACATCACCGAATATTGATTCGGGTCCTAGCAGACAAGTTCCGATCGTTGGAATCTATCCTGAAGTGTGGATACATGTAGCGGGAGAGGTAATCTTCCTCCCTTTTGTGATCGGACGAACATATCAATTGATACAGGCCCCAGATCGATGGAGGTAAGCGTTCTAACGTTTCTACGATTCATACATGTATGGTTCTAGGGTTTATTAGAAAATTTTTGTTTTACATCCGCTGTGCAAACCCTAGAATCGATCTCTTAGGAATTAGATTCGCTTTAGAGGTACCAGGAATCCCAACAACGTACATCGTGCCAGTGTGCACAGTCGTCTTCGACTTACAGTCGTTCCCGCTCGCAGATTCAGGGATTGGATCTGGCGGTTTCACCTTAGTCCCTAATCCAGCTTCAGGATTCTTTAATTTTACGCTCTGCTTCTGCGGAACCTTCCCGTGGGGTTTCCCTTTAGATGTCGTGTTTAGGAATTTTGGTTCGATTTTTATTCCGCTCTCTGCCTCAGTGCTTACAGAACTAGCCACTGGTAGGATGTAGACGCATTCGTCATAGGCAATTCCCTTGCGAAATTTGTTTTTCCGGCGAACCAGGCAGTTCTTCAGGAATAGTCAATGAATGTGCATCTTCTTCTTTACCCCGTTCTGGTTTTGGTTCCAGCTTGAATTCAATGTCCTCATCTCCTATATGCATCTCTATGCATCCTTTCTGGACATAAATTACGACATCAACAATGTTGAAGAACGGACGTCCTAAAATGACTGATCCATCATTTTTGTTGTCCATATCAATAACCACAAAATCGATCGAAATATAAACGTTTCCAACCTTAAGCGGTATGTCCTCTAAGGTCCCCAGAGGGGCTTTTACTGACTTGTCTGCCATCTGCAAAATCATCTTAGTGGGCTTCAGTTCACCCACGTTCATCTTATCATAAGTGGTCTTTGGTAACAGACTCACACTCGCTCCCAAGTCGCACAATGCGCTAGGTATAGAGACGCTGCCTAGTTGGCAGGGCATGAAGAAACTTCCAGGATCTGCCATCTTGGCTGGTAGGTTCTGTTGCAGTACAACACTGCATTCAGCTGTCAGGATTACTGGTTCCTCTTCTAATTTCCCCTTCTTAACGAGTGTGTCTTTAAGAAATTTCTCATAAGATGGTGTTTGCGCTATAGCCTCTTGTAAGGGTTGGGCGATTTCCATCTTTTTCCACATATCTGCGAACTTCGTGAGCTCTCAGTCTACTTGCGGAGTACGCTGTAATCGCTGCGGGAACGATATAGAAGATGGTCGTGGAGGTGGCGGAACATATACGTCCTCCAGTTCTTCTACGATCAGATTCCTTTGCCTCTCTAGATAAGCTCTTCTTTGACAGCAACGATTCTCCTTGTTCCGTAAGTTTTGTTCTCATTCACATAGACAACATTACATTGCTCACGAGGGTTGGTTCAGGTTTACCAGGTAAAATGCCCAGCGTCCTACTAGGCTTAGGTGCGAGTTGCGCTACCTGATTATCTATTGGCTTGACGATGGGGCTCTACCCCTTGGATTTGCTTCTTTAAATCACTTTGTTCGGTGGCCATCTCTTGCATCGTGTTACTCATAGACGTTTTCCCTTACAGGAGCGTCTCGAGCATTGACTTGATATCGGGGGTCTGATCTGACTTTTCCTGAGGTTGTTGTTGTTGTTCATCTTTAAACTGTCGGTTCCCTTGATACCCCTGGTGTTGGTATTCCTGGGATCTCTAGAGCGAATCTAATTCCTAAGAGATCGGTTCTAGGGTTTGCGCAGCGGATGAAAAACAAAAATTTTATAAAACCCTAAAACCTATCATGCATGATCTTGTAGAAACGTTAGAACGCTTACCTCAATCGATTCGGGGTCTGTATCAATTGATGTGATCGTCCGATCACTGTAGGCAGGAAGAATACCTGAACGTATCCACACGGCGGAAAGGATTCCAATGGTTGGAACTCGTCTGCTAGGACTGAAGAACGCTTTCTTCTTTGCGCAAGGATTTCAGGGATTAATATCTTAGATTTCTCTCTCTCAAAACCTCTCAAAAGTCGTGTCAAAGAGCTTAGGAGGCGTTTCCCAAGGTTCCTTACCCTTAAAACCCTAATTTGAGTGAGTTAAAGAAATCTCGACGTCTGGACCGATCGGTCTGGAACCATTTCCGGACCGATCAACATTTGGACATCACCTCTGGACCGACCGATCGGTCTAAATCTAGACCGATCGGTGTAGGCTGGCTGGACCAATCGGTCCAGACCTCTGGACTGAACGGTCTGGCCTTCGCTCCACCGGGATTTTCTCGTCTTTTCTCGCGCATTTGTCCTTTCCTGTTTGTGTGACCCTGTAGGCTCATCTGATATAGCAATATAACCCGAAATCTCCATTTCGGCTATACAAGTCATAGGCGGTCTCTAGCAAGACACTATGACTACCTATCTCGAATAGAGTTTGTTCATGATCTTACGAACGTCTGTGATGATTCCGGTTGATGATCATTTTGTATCACGATATCATATGTCGAACATAATGTTGGTTTAGTGCTCTATGATGTATTATTTTACGAGCTTTGTTTATAGATATATTTGATGTATTGTCACTTTCTATGAGTTTATGGATGAGTGTTTGATTCATTTCGAATTGTGCATACTTGATATGTTATGAAATCCTTGTATTGTTATGAACGATACTAAACTCCCTAGTCATGTATCATTGTGGGAATAATGATATACTAAGATTAGTATGATGTGTGATTGATGATCATATGGATGATCATAGGTATTGGATACGATCACAATCATAGGTATTCGTTGGAGAACGAAATACTGGATTGACCCGCATGAGATTGTCACATGGACTAGCGTCATGACTTGAATCTCATATGGCGGTTCCATGATTAGATCCTAAGACCTGAGATATCTACAGAATCCAACATGAAGAGTTGCGTGCTTTGAATACGTCAAACGTCCTGCGTAACAGGAGGACTATAAAG
>NW_010960741.1:376687-378999 GCF_000463585.1 Tarenaya hassleriana
CTGGCGTTCGTAAGATCACGAACAAACTCTATTCGAGATAGGTAGTCATAGTGTCTTGCTAGAGACCGCCTATGACTTGTATATCCGAAATAGAGATTTCGGGTTATACTGCTATATCGAGTGAACCTACAAGGTCACACACGCAGGGAAGGACAAAACGCACAAGAAAACGATGAAAAACCGAGACGGAAGGGGCTGGAACGGACGGACCGAAAGGGCCAGACCCGACGGTCCGCCAGGTCCAGACCCGACGGTCTACCGAAGGCACGATCCACGTGCATTTCTGGACCGTCCGTTCCGGGTTTCGGGTTTTCGAAAATTAGACCGAAATTAGGGTTAAATCACCTTATAAGAAGGAGATTAAAACCCTAATTAAGAGAGAGACTTTTTTAGCCGTTTTTGGTAGAACTTTGAGAGCTTTTGGTGAGATCCAAAGAGTTCAAGGAGTTCTAAGTCTTGTTTTCTCGAAGCGATATACCGAATAGCAGATTCAGGTCCTAGCAGACAAGTTCCAATCGTTAGAATCCATCCCGAGGTGTAGATACGTGTAGAGGACGAGGTAATCTTCCTGCCTTGAGTGATCGGACGAACGGATCAATTGAAACAGGCCCCGGATCGATTGAGGTAAGCGTTCTAACGTTTCTACGTAAGCATGCATGCATGATTCTAGGGTTTTATTCAAATTTTTGTTTTATATCCGCTGCGCAAACCCTAGAATCGATCTCTTAGGAATAGGTTTCGCTCTAGAGATCCCAGGAAACCCAACAGTGGTATCAGAGCCTGGATTCTCTGTATGTTTTTCGTAGAACCCGATCACGAACGTTTTAGGATTTGAATCGTTTGAATCCATGTTTGCTTTGATTTCTATGCATGTTTGATGATTGAATCTATGGTAGATTGCATGTTTCATGTTGCATAGAGTGTAGGAGTTCGAATTTTGGGTCCAGAGATGAATTCGGATCGGTTTCGGGTCTGAACGGGGCTGAGAACGCGAAAAACGTGATCTGATCACGTGACCTAACCCTAGACCGTCTGTTTTGGGTTTGCCAGACCGGACGGTCCAGGGGTGACGGACTGAGGTTAGACCGAAAGGTCTAGACCGTCCGTTCTGAGACAGTGGATCGTCCGTTCCACAGTGTCTGGACCGTCCGGACTGAAGAAACTCGTGGTCCGTCCGTTCTCTTAGGTAGACCGTCCGTTCTACATCCAGAACGGACGGTCCGAGACCCAGACTCCGAGATTGTCGAGTGTTTTCTGATCCGATTGTGCAATCGTTGCTTAATCTGATTGATTGTGACTCAAATAGACATGATTTATTCTTATAGATGGTCCATAGTGAATGAATGCATGTAACTTGATGAAGATATTGGATATGCTTGATTGAGTGGGAGCTTCGGGATTGAGATTACATAATCGAATGGATGGTCTATTCGGATTATGTACAATTGTTGCACAAGAAACCAGTTAGGTCTAGGAGCTCTACGAGTAAAGTACTTGTCAAGGCCTCGATCGTACGTGTCATGGGTCATGCCAAAGCTGGGTGTGCCGTATTATCTTAGTGAGGCAAGATGGAGAAATGGTGGTTCTCATAGTTTGAAAGTAGATGCTTGATCTGAGTGTGGTTTCGAAAATCCCTTATTTATGTAATGCTAAGCGTGTACCTTCCATTACTAGAGTGCTTGTCAAGGCATCGATCGTCTGTAACACGGGTCATGCCAAAGTTGAGCGTGCTGGATTATCTTTGTGAGGCAGGGTGGGAAATCGTGGTTCCCGCAGCTTGAATATGGTTTACCGTAGGTTAAGTCGTCAGGTTTGACTTGAGACTTAATGGTACAGATGAGACGAGTATGCAATGATATTCGATATCATAGTCTCATAAAAGACCTAAGAATCACATTGGATGTGATTGACATTAGATGTGTACCTAAATAACATAGGGATAAGTGTAACAACTTATTCTTATGTGAAATATGGATCTTAGTCCCATATAGAAATTTATTGTAGGGTTATTTTTCTTTATGGAAATATAGCTTGTATGTGCATCTATGTTGTCGTTGATTGATGATGAACTAGCTGGTAGTAGATCATTGATAGAATCTGCATTTTGTTTTGTTCGTTCTGTTTTGTCTTTTTCTGTAGGACATGGCGTCAACCGGTAGCGTACCGAGTTTGACAATGCGATCTATCCTTGAGAAGGATAAGCTGACCAGGACGAACTTCTTGGACTGGTATCGTAATTTGAGAATGGTTCTCAAGCACGATAAGAAGTCGTACGTCCTAGAAGGGGCTCTACCACCAGAGCCTGCAGCCAA
>NW_010960741.1:379049-379848 GCF_000463585.1 Tarenaya hassleriana
CGAAAAGACCGATCCTAGCCAGGATTTTACTCCTTGCAAGGAAGAGGGTGTTTGATATGATCAACCAACTCAAGACCATGTTTGAGGAGCTAGCGCGTACTGAAAAGTACAAGATGCTGAAAGCTCTGGTGAAGACAGAGATGCCGAGAAGTAGCTCTGTCAACACCCACGTTCTCAACATGAGAGCTCATATTAAGGAACTTGAGCGTATGGGAGTGAAGCTCGATGGAGACTTGGCCATGGACTTGATCCTGATGTCATTTCCCGAGGACTATATCCAGTTTGTGATGCAGTACCATATGCACAGGATGACTAAGAGCTTAGCCGAACTGAATGGGATGCTGAAATCGGCTGAGCAGGATATCGTGGTACCCAAGACTGTGCTTGTTGTTGAGAAAAACTCCAGCAAGAAGCAGCGGGGCAAAGCCAAAAAGAAGGCGGCGAAAAAGGCAAAGGTTGCCTCTACGCCCAAGCCTAAGCCCGTTAAGGGTGACTGTCATTACTGCGGAGTGTCTGGACACTGGAAGCGTAATTGTCACCTTTACTTGGAGGATCTGAAGGACAAGAAGCTTAATGAAGCATCAAACTGACGACAATGAGATCTCATGTCTCATGTTGGGAAGCATGGCCCCGAATCTGCAGAGACAGTTTGAAGGGAAGAGAGTTTTTTATATGATCGAACAGCTCAAAACCATGTTTCAGGAGCTAGCGCATACTGAAAAGTACAAGACGCTAAAGGCTCTTGTGAAGACGGAGATGCCGAGAGGCAGATGTGATTCTTAGATCCTTTATGAGACTT
>NW_010960741.1:380110-388411 GCF_000463585.1 Tarenaya hassleriana
CGAAAAAGGCAAAAGTTGCCTCTACGTCTAAGCCTAAGCCCGTTAAGGGTGACTGTCATTACTGCGGAGTGTCTGGACACTGGAAGGGTAATTGTCACCTTTACTTGGAGGATCTGAAGGACAAGAAGCTTAATGAAGCTTCTGCCTCAGGTATTCATGTTATAGAAGCTAACATTTGTACTACATCTTCGTGGGTATTGGATACCGGAAGTGCCTCACACATTTGTGGAAATGTGCAGGGACTAAGAACGAGTAGGATGCTAGCTAAGGAAGAAGCGGATCTGCGCGTCGGAAATGGAGCAAGAGTTGCTGCATTGTGTGTTGGCGTTTATGATTTGCATCTTCCTTTTGGACTTGTTTTAGAATTAAGTAATTGTTACTATGTGCCTGCAATTAGCAGAAACATTATTTCTATTTCATGTCTGGATTTGGATGGTTTTCGATTTGTGATTGAGAACTCGAGTTTGATGATTTATCGAGACAACATTTACTATGGTAATGACTATCTTGTGAATGGCTTATACGTCTTGAATGATCAGCCTTCGAACTCGACATCGTCCATCTATAACGTGAGTACTAAACGGTTTAAGCCGAACGACTTAAACCCGACCTTCCTCTGGCATTGTCGTCTAAGCCATATAAACGAGAGACGCCTGCATTCAGAAGCTTCATAATGAAGGTCTTCTGGATTCATTTGACTTTGAGTCTCTTGAATCTTGCGAGTCTTGTTTGATGGGCAAGATCATAAAGCATCCTTTCAAAGGGAAAGGACAGAGAGCGACAGAGTTATTGGACCTGATACATAGTGATGTATGCGGACCAATGAGTTGTCCAGCTAGAGGAGGTTATCTGTATTTCGTTACGTTCACTGATGATTTCAGTCGATACGGTTATGTCTATTTGATGAGACATAAGTCTGAAACACTTGAAATGTTCAAGGCATTCAAAAACGAAGTACAAAACCAGCTTGGCAAGACGATCAAGACACTTCGATCAGATCATGGTGGCGAGTATATGAGCCAAGAGTTCTCTGACTATCTGGTTGATTGTGGTATTGTATCACAATTAACTCCTCCTGGAACGCCACAGTGGAACAGCGTGTCTGAACGGAGGAACCGAACATTGTTAGACATGGTTCGGTCGATGATGAGTCAGAAGATCTTCCAAAGTCCTTTTGGGGCTATGCTTTTGAGACCGCTGCGTATCTGCCGAACAGGAGTCCAACGAAGTCGGCTGAAACGACGCCATATGAGATATGGACGGGGAAGCGTCCCGCGTTGTCCTTTGTTAGAATTTGGGGTTGCTACGCTTACGTGAAGCGTCAGATGACTGATAAGTTATCCTCCAAGTCTAATAAGTATTAATTTGTAGGCTACCTTAAGGAAACAAAGGGTTACTACTTCTATATTCCGGCAGAGAACAAGATGTTCATTGCTAGGAATGCGACTTTTATGGAGTGAGAGTTCATCTCCAAAAGAGTCAGTGGGAGTAGGATCGAACTTGAGAAAGTTCGAGAGCAACAAGCAGACGCTGAGCCGAGTGAACAAGTTGAAGACGTTCAACCTGATTCACTGCCGGTTGTGACTCAACCTTCGACGAGTGAACCTCGGAGATCAGACAGGTTTCGCCAAGATCTGTGAAATACGGATTTCTCGTGACTGGGAATGAGGAGCTCATGTTATTGGAACATGATGAGCCTACCACATACCCAGAAGTTATGGCGAGTCCGGACTCCGAGAAATGGCGCGAGGCTATGACGTCCGAGATGCAATCCATGTCAGATAACCAAGTATGGACTCTGGTTGATGCATCTGAAGGGATAAAACCCATCGGATGCAAGTGGATCTTCAAGAAGAAGACCGACATGGATGGCAACGTGCACACGTATAAGGCACAGCTTGTGGCGAAAGGATTCTGTCAGATTCATGGTATTGACTATGATGAGACGTTTTCGCCCGTAGTTATGCTGAAGTCTATCAGGATCCTACTTGCCATAGCCGCATATTACGACTATGAGATATGACAAATGGATGTCAAGACCGCGTTCATTAACGGGAACTTGACCGAGGATGTGTACATGACACAACACGAAGGTTTTGTCGATCCAAGGAACCCGAGGATGGTGTGCAAGCTTCAGAGGTGCATTTATGGACTGAAGCAGGCTTCGAGGAGCTGGAATCTTCGCTTTGATGAGACAATCAAAAGGTTTGGTTTCTCACAAAATGAAGACGAGCTGTGTGTTTACAAGAAGGTTAGTGGGAGCACAGTAGTATTTCTAGTGCTGTACGTGGATGACATTCTCCTTATAGGGAATGACGTTCCTACCTTGCAAGACGTTAAGTCTTGACTAGGAACGCAGTTTTCTATGAAGGACTTGGGAGAAGCGGCCTATATTTTAGGCATTAAGATCTATAGAGATAGATCGAGGCGTCTTCTAGGATTGTGTCTGAGTACTTACATCGATAAGGTCTTGAAACGGTTCAAGATGCAAGATTCCAAGAAAGGAACCTTACCGATGAGCAGTGGCACAGTTCTCTGCAAGAGTTAGTGTCCTACGACACCTGATGAGCGAGAACGCATGGATCGGATTCCATATGCTTCGTCAATTGGATCCATCATATATGCCATGCTTTGTACTCGACCGGATGTATCCTATGCGTTGAACATTACGAATAGATTACCAGTCAGATCCAGGTGAGTCACACTGGATCGCCGTCAAGAACATCCTGAAGTACTTGAGAAGGACTAAGGATGTGTTCTTGGTATACGGTGGGTCGGAAGACGAGCTCGCTGTAAAGGGTTACACCGATGCTAGTCTCCAGTCAGACCCGGATGACTACAGATCGCAGTCTGGCTATGTTTTCTGCTTGAACGGAGGCACTGTTAGCTGGAAGAGTTCCAAGCAAGCGACCGTTGCAGATTCTACTACAGAAGCTGACTATATTGCAGCGTCGGACGCGGCAAAGGAAGCTGTTTGGATCAGGAAGTTTGCTGGCGACTTGGGTGTTATTCCTAGTGTTGATAGCCCCATTGCTTTGTATTGTGACAACAATTGAGCGATCGCACAAGCGAAAGAACTCAGATCCCATCAATGATCCAAACACATACTCAGACGATTTCACCTGATCAGGGAGATCATAGACAGAGGGGACGTGCACATTTGCAGAGTGTCGACAGATGACAACATTGCCGATCCGTCGACGAAGCCTCTCTCTTCGTCGAAGCATGAGGGTCATGTTAGGGATATGGGCATTAGATGTTTAGCAGTACATGATTAGAGAAAGTGGGAGATTGTTGGTTTAGTGCTTTATGATGTACTGTTTTACGAGCTTTGTTTATAGATATATTTGATGTATTGACACTTTCTATGAGTTTATGGATGAGTGTTTGATTCATTACGTATTGTGCATACTTAATATGTTATGAAATCCTTGTATTGTTATGAACGATACTAAACTCCCTAGTCATGTATCATTGTTGGAATAATGATATAATAAGACTAGTATGATGTGTGATTGAGGATCATAGAGATGGTCATAGGTATTGGATACGATCACAATCATAGGTGTTCGTTGGAGAACGGAATACTGGATTGACCCGCATGAGATTGTCACATGGACTAGCGTCATGACTTGAATCTCATGTGACGGTTCCATGATTGGATTCTATGACCTAAGATATCTACGGAATCCAACATGAGTTGCATACTTTGAATACGTCAAACGTCTTGCGTAACAGGAGGACTATAAAGCCGTGTATCAGGTACGACATGAATCATGTGTTGGATTGTAGGTAGTCAAGATGGGATTTGTACCTCTCGTAAAAGAGAGAGATATCGTTGGGCCCCTCGTGTGAGCGAGACTGTAGAAATGTGTGGCTACACTATAGACGAGCGTCGTTTATTTCGTACAGTCAAACTCAGTGAACGAGAAAGCAGTCGAATCAAATAAGGTGGCTTGGCTTGTCCATGCCTTATGTTCGACATATGATATAATCAGCCGGAATCATCACTGGCGTTCGTAAGATCACGAACAAACTCTATTCGAGATAGGTAGTTATAGTGTCTTGCTAGAGACCGCTTATGACTTGTATATCCGAAATAGAGATTTCGGGTTATACTGCTATATCGAATGAGCCTACAGGGTCACACACGCAGGGAAAGACAAAACGCACGAGAAAACGACAGAAAAACCGAGATGGAAGGGGCTGGAACGGACAGACCGAAAGAGCCAGACCCGACGGACTGCCAGGTCCAGACCCGATGGTCCATGGAAGGCATACCGTCTGTTCTGGCTTGCTGGAACGGACGGTCCACGTGCATTTCTGGACCATCCATTCCGGCTTTCGGGTTTTCGAAAATTAGACAAAAATTAGGGTTAAATCACCTTATAAGAAGGAGATTAAAACCCTAATTAAGAGAGAGACTTTTTGAGCCGTCTTTGGTAGAACTTTGAGAGCTTTTGGTGAGATCCAAAGAGTTCAAGGAGTTCTAAGTCTCGTTTTCTCGAAGCAATATACCGAACAGCAGATTCAGATCCTAGCAGACAAGTTCCAATCGTTGGAATCCATCCCGAGGTGTGGATACGTGCAGAGGGCGAGGTAATCTTCTTGCCTTGAGCGATCGGACGAACGGATCATTTGAAACAGGCCCCGAATCGATTGAGGTAAGCGTTCTAACGTTTCTACGTAAGCATGCATGCATGGTTCTAGGGTTTTATTCAAATTTTTGTTTTATATCCGCTGCGCAAACCCTATAATCGATCTCTTAGGAATAGGATTCGTTCTAGAGATCCCAGAAAACCCAACACATAAGGCATGGACAAGCCACCTTATCTTATTCGACTGCTTTCTCGTTCACTGAGTTCGACTGTGTGAAATAGACGACGTTTGTCTATAGTGCGGCCACACATTTCTACAGTCTCGCTCACACGAGGGGCCCAACGATATCTCTCTCTTTTACGAGAGGTACAAATCCCGTCTTGACTATCTACAATCTAGCACATGATTCGTTTCGTACCTGATACACGCCTTTATAGTCCTCCTGTTACGCATGACGTTTGACGTATTCAAAGTACGCAACTCCTCATGTTGGATTCCGTGGATATCTCAGATCCTAGGATCCAATCATGGAACCGTCATATGAGATTCAAGTCATGACGCCAGTCCATGTGACAATCTCATGCGGGTCAATCCAGTATTTCGTTCTCCAACGAATACCTATGATTGTGATCGTTTCAAATACCTATGATCATCTATATGATCATCAATCATACATCATACTAGTCTTAGTATATCATTATTCCCATAATAACATATGACTAGGGAGTTTAGTATTGTTCATAACAATACATGGATTTCATAACATATTAAGTATGCACAACATGTAATGAATAAAACACTCATCCATAAACCATAGAAATTGTCAATACATCAAATGTAACAAAATAAAGCTCGCAAAACAGTACATCATAGAGCACTAAACCAACAATCTCCCCTTGCTCTAATCATAGACTGCTAAACATCTAATGCCCATATCCCTAACATGACCCTCATGCTTCGACGAAGGGAGAGGCTTCGTCAATGGATCGACAATGTTGTCATCTGTCGACACTCTGCAAATGTGCACGTCTCCTCTGTCTATGATCTCCCTGATAAGGTGAAATCTTCTGAGTATGTGTTTGAATCATTGATGGGACCTAGGTTCTTTAGCTTGTGCGATTGCTCCATTGTTGTCACAATACAGAGCAATGAGGCTATCTGCAGTAGGAATGACACCCAAGTCTCCAACGAACTTTCTGATCCAAACACCTTCCTTTGCTGCGTCCGATGCTGCAATATATTCAGCTTCTGTAGTAGAATCTGTAACGATCGCTTGCTTAGAACTCTTCCAGCTAACAACGCCTCCGTTCATGCAGAAAACATAGCCAGACTGCGATCTATAGTCATCTGGGTCTGACTAAAAACTAGCATCGGTGTAACCCTTTACAGCGAGCTCGTCTTCCGACCCTCTGTATATCAAGAACACATCATTAGTCATTCTCAAGTACTTCAGGATGTTCTTGACGGCGATCCAGTGTGACTCACCTGGATCTGACTTGTATCTACTCGTAATACTCAACGCATAGGATACATCCGGTCGAGTACAAAGCATGGCATACATGATCGATCCAATTGCCGAAGCATATGGAATCCGATCCATGCGTTCTCGCTCATCAGGTGTCAGAGGACACTGACTCTTGCAGAGAACTGTGCCACTGCTCATCGTAAGGTTCCTTTCTTGGAATTTTGTATCTTGAACCGTTTCAAGACCTTATCGATGTAGGTACTCTGACACAATCCTAGAAGACGCCTCAATCTATCTCTATAAATCTTAATGCCTAAAATATAGGCTGCTTCTCATAGGTCCTTCATAGAAAACTGTATTTCTAGCTAAGACTTTACGTCTTGCAAGGTAGGAACGTCATTCCCTATTAGGAGAATGTCATTCACGTACAGCACTAGAAAAACTATTGTGCTCCCACTGATCTTCTTGTAAACACACGGCTCGTCTTCATTCTGTGAGAAACCAAACCTTTTGATTGTCTCATCAAAGCTAAGGTTCCCGCTCCTCGAAGCCTGCTTCAGTCCATAAATGGATCTCTAAAGCTTGCATAGCTTTCCCGGGTTCCTTGGATCGACAAAACCTTCGGGTTGTGTCATGTACACATCATCGGTCAAGTTCCCATTAAGGAACGCGGTCTTGACATCCATTTGCCATATCTCATAGTCGTAATATGCGGCTATGGCAAGCAGGATCCTAATGGACTTCAGCATAACTACCGGCGAAAACATCTCATCATAGTCTATACCATGAATTTGACGGAATCCTTTCGTCACAAGTCGTGCCTTATACGTGTGCATGTTGCCATCCATGTTGGTCTTCTTCTTGAAGATCCACTTGCATCCGGTGGGTTTTATCCCTTCAGATGCATCAACTAGGGTCCATACTTGGTTGTCTGACATGAATTGCATCTCTGCTTCATAGCTTCGTGCCATTTTTCGGAATCGGGACTCACCATAGCCTCTGGGTATGTGGTAGGCTCATCATGTTCTAATAACATGAGCTCCTCATTCCCAGTCACGAGAAATCCATATCTCACAGGCTCTTGGCGAATCCTGCCTGGTATCCAAGGTTCACTAGTCGAAGGTTGAGTCACAACCGGTAGTGAAACAGGTTGAACGTCTTCAACTTGTTCACTCGGCTCAGCGTCTACTTGTTGCTCTCGAACTGCCTCAAGTTCGATCCTACTCCCACTAACTCTTTTGGAGACGAACTCTCGCTCCATAAAAGTCGCATTCCTGGCAATGAACACCTTTTTCTCTGCCGGAATATAGAAGTAGTAACTCTTAGTTTCCTTAGGGGTAGCCTACAAATAAACACTTATCAGATTTGGAGGATAACTTATCAGTCATCTGACACTTTACGTAAGTGTCGCAACCCCAAATTCTGACAAACGACAACGGGAACGTTTTCCCGTCCATATCTCATATGGCGTCGTTTCAGCCGACTTCGTTGGACTCCTGTTCAGTAGTATGTAGCGGTCTCTAAAGCATAGCCCCAAAAGGACTTCAGAAGATCTGTCTAACTCATCATTGATCGAACCATGTTAATAGTGTTCGGTTCCTCCGTTCAGACACGTCATTCCACTGTGGCATTCCAGGAAGAGTTATTGTGATACAATACCACAATGAACCAGATAGTCAGAGAACTCTTGGCTCATATACTCGCCACCACGATCTGATCGAAGTGTCTTGATCGTCTTGGCAAGCTGGTTCTATACTTCGTTTCTGAAAGCCTTGAACATTTCAAGTGTTTCAGACTTATGTCTCATCAAATAGACATAACCGTATCGACTGAAATCACCAGTGAACGTAACAAAATACAGATAACCTCCTCTAGCTGGACAGCTCATTAGTCCACATACATCACTATGTATGAGAGCCAATAGCTCTATCGCTCTCTGTCCTTTCCCCTTGAAAGGATGCTTTGTCATCTTGCCCATCAAACAAGACTTACAAGATTCAAGAGACTCAAAGTTAAATGAGTCCAGAAGACCTTCATGATGAAGTTTATGAATGCGTTTCTCATTTATATAGCCTATACGACAATGCCAGAGGAAGGTCTGGTTTAAATCATTCGGCTTAAATCGTTTGGCACTCACGTCATAGATCGATGGTGTCGAGTTCTGATGAGGACCTTGTGTTGGGTTTCCTGGGATCTCTAAAGCGAATCCTATTCCTAAGAGATCAATTCTAGGGTTT
>NW_010960742.1:0-6684 GCF_000463585.1 Tarenaya hassleriana
ACCCGTCTTTTAGTTATGGGTACCCGTTGGACGGGTACCCGGATATTATGAGATAGAGACAGAGATAACATTTCTCTGAAACCCGCAAAGACGAAAACGAAGACGGATATCTCCAAAAATGCGGGTACCCGACCCGTGCCCAGCCCTACTTAAGCCCCAAACGCATGTTGTTTCGAGCGGGTTAGACTGTGATATCCACGTCATCTATTTATTATGTATTTACAATATTCTCTCTTTTAATAATTATAAATGGACAAAAATACCATCTGAATTTCAACTTTTTAAATGACTTTTTATAATTTTAAAATTTTTTATTTTTTTTTCGATTTTGCTATTCAGATGTTTTAGATATGGTGCATTAGATTTTATGTTAAATACTTCTTTTGTCGTCTTAAATCATGTAGGCACCATGCATCTACATGGGCGCATGGATTATGCAAATTTATAATGATTTGATGGTGTAAAAATGTTTGTTTTAACTGTGTTAAAACGAATAAAAATAGTTATATTTGAGAGAAACCTCTAGGTGAATTAGTAAGGATTTCGCCTATCATCCCAAAAATTACGGATTGTCGGATTCGATTATTTATCCACTCACCTGTCGTCCGTAAATTATGACCGTCTTATTTTGATGTGTATATTACGTGGTCGTACATGTGGATGGAGTTTTACCCAGCCAATGCATTTGAAAAGTATCGGTTGGAGTTTTCACCGTAACAATAAAATAAAATTAAAATAAATAAAATATAATATATTTTGAGAAAATAAATATTTTTTAAATGAAGATTGAATACCAATTGAATTAAAAAATATATATAAAATCCTGAAATAAATTTTGTAACCAAAATTTTAAAATAATTGAAAAGGAAATGAATTGAAACCGAAACTATTATCCTTGAAACGTAGGAATATATCTATTGTTAATAAAAGAAGTTTGGATAGTGGTATCAATTTTTAATTGAAACCATTTAGTACATGTCCTTTCCATTTGTCTCACTTGATCTAACGATGTTAATTTACTCCGCAACATATTAAAGTTTTATTGATTTATCTACTACTAGCCATATGCATTTAGATAATAACATGAGATTCTTTTTATACGACAACGAACAATTTATTTATTTTTATCATAAAAACAATTTATTCTTCTGAAACCAAATATTTAATGTTTTGGTCCAAACATTATTATATTTTTTTTAAAGTAATATATTTATGCTTGCGTGGAGTTGTACTACATCATAGTTAATTAGTTAATCAAATAAGGAAATTAGAGTGTAATTAAATAAATAATAATTAATTGTGAAGGGAGGTGGGTGGTGCAATGACGTGGCATCGTGCGCGGAGAGAGCGACGAGCCGACGCGGTTCGACACGTTTCATGGACAAGCGTGCCGTCTTCTCCGGCATCATGAGCAATAATGCCGCTCTCAACCCAGGTACGGACCACCGCATTACTCACTTCTCGTTTTTAATAATTTCATTATAATATTTTTGCTTCATATATTTATATACATATATATTCAATAGTAGAATTATTAGATATCAATGAAAAGTGGAAACGGACCATGGTCTAATGGTCCCTAATGCCACATTATTCCTAGATAGCAGCAGCAATATACATTTTTTTGGTGGAAATTAGTTTTCTCGTGAGACTTTTTTTTAAAATTTTAATTTTTTGTAAAATTATTTTTGAATAATTTTGTCTCTGAAAAAAAAGTATATATTTTATTTAATTCGTGTTTTTTTTTGTTTCCTCTATTTTTTCTCTCAGATAACATATGCATTCTTGTTTTTTATTCATTCTAGTATCAGTATATAATATTCTTTTATGTAAAATAACAATATTTCAACTTTCATTATTATTATTATATTTTATTTTAGAAATAAAGAGGCATACGACATGTTCCGTCTCGTCTCCTTAGCCTTTTTCACGTGACGGCTCAAAAAGCTCATTAGACCGACGGTTCAACCCTTTTCTTTTTAATAAAATAATCATTATTTATTTGTCTTCTTCTCCATGAGAAAACCACGCTCGACCTACCTCGACACTTAAATTACTGTTTTACCCACCTTAGTATGGATGGTTTTTGATCTTTCGGAGGGTAACAACGTCATCTACTTCTACCCGTGGGCATGTGGAGTCCAGCTTAGTCTGTCTCTATCAAGGTTGCCGCTCGGCTGCATCGTGGGTTTACACTTTTCTCTTTGTAGGACATACATACACACACATACATACATACATACATACATACGTACGTACATGCATACACTGAATATATATAACATATTGATAGAGAGTGATGGTCCATGGCATATGTCTCTCTCTCTCTCTGGGTCCCAATTTTAGGTTACGTCCCCACGAAGAAGTTAATTCATCCTCGGTTTCAACATTGATCGAATGGTCTGTTGCGTGTTATTCAACGCATCTCCATCTCATTAATTATCAATAGTAGTCCTTGGATAAGGGGAGGGAAACCCATCTCATGTTCGCTATTACATGTCATATGTGTGTGTGTATATATACATGCACGTATATACGAGAGGGCCATTTATATAAATTTTTCTACATTAAAAAATGTACCGACTTTTAATCGACAGATTTTTACAACTGGAACAAAGTGAGGCTACGTTACTGCGATGGAGCTTCATTTGCCGGAGACAACATATTTGACAACGGGGTATTATTCTCTCTTAACCTCCCCAATCCCCACGAGCAATGGATGTTCATTTTTTCAAGGAAAACATCTCAAGATTAATAATTCTTTGGTATAATTATCAATATTGATATTTAAAAAAAAATAGATTATCATATCTAATAAAATATCACGTAACTAAACAATTTCAACGGTTAAATTAGTTTGTCCGCGCTGTATTTTGTATATAAGAGCAACATTTTTTTTCTTTCAAATAATCCACCACGTAGAGGAATATGCTGGTGTGCCCCGAGTAAAGATTTCACTCAAAACGAGACAAAAGTTTTCCCAAAAGAAAGGAATAACAAAATTCACAAAAGACGATTGTGAGTGAACTTACTGAAACCTTCCATTTCTCAATGTAAAATGCAGATGCGTCAACTTGTAAGCCCTACCTTTCCCCCCTCCACTCTCCACATGCATCATCACTACAAGAGGTAGAACTGGGAATAGAGGTAATCCCTGATTCTGTAGTAATCTTCGCACAAGGGCCCCTCTATCAGAATCTGCTGCGGTCCCGATGCCTTTCTTGACGCGTGAGTTTTCTTGTTCCAAATCGTTCTTTCACCGTACTGGAATCGGTATATTTATGAACCGGTTTTTGTTTTTTTTTTACAGAATCGATGTAGCATCAAACCGGACCATGAGATCCTTTTACGAACAACTTGTCTCTTTACAGGTATGTTCTCTTTCCTTTTTGACCCTTTCTATTTTCTTAGGTGAATATTTTACTTTTAGTAAACCGAACCAAATCAAACCAAACAAAGTATTGCTGTTCAATCCGGTTCGGTCTGCACTCGGTTCGAATATTTTAGTTAGTTTCTTATATTTGAGGACCGGACTTTTCAGGGTGTGCAGAAAAACCTCGATCCAAGATGCATGCGTTCATTTTATCCAGACCCGTCTCTGGTACAATCTAATATCCCAGAAATATCTATCTTTTTGTTTCGTAGATTATTTTTATATAAAATTATTAAAACAATCTCTAAATCATTAAAAAAAATAATAACTTTGCAGTGTTTTTTCCCGCAATATGTGTTGCGATTTATCAAAACGCCATTTTTCATCCTGAACTCAGTCTATGATGTTTTCCAGGTTCGTCCTTCTTTTCGATCTTTCTTTAAGCAGTTTATCGAGTTAATGAAATTGTGAAAATGATTGGGACAGGGTGTTTGGGCGGTGAGAAAGTGAAGATAATAGCTAAGAAAATGTTCTAGAATTCAGATAGAGAATAACCAAACCGAAAACCAAATCTCATGTACTTAATACCCTTCTTGGTTTATCTTGAAAATCTGGCTATATGTTCGGGTGTCTCCTCATGTGCCAGTTTTGGTGTTAGTTCCCATCGAAGACAGACATGTGAAAGGACAGATCAATTATTGGTTATTGAAACCGGTACCGGTTAGTTTGGTAAATCTAACCCGGTTTAACAAATTTGTTACACAGTTTCATCATGGGTTAGTTCCACCATCTGCCGATCGGACCGGACGTTGGAACCGATGCAAGCTTAATGCAACTGCGTGTAATCCGCATCAGCTCGATGCTCTTCAAGGTTCAAACATTTTCCCACCTCAATCTCATACACAATTTTGTATCATTCCTTTCTATCTTAATCACAGTTTTGGTATGTGTCGGTTTGGTTTGAACCTTGAACCAGACCGATCCGAACTAAAACAAATCGCCTCTCAAGTCCTAGAGTTGGATCAATTACAGGGCATAGCTCTGAAAATCGGATTTGGCCCGTCGGATGGAATGATCCGAACCGTTGAATTAGCAGTACAATTCTGAAATTGTCTGGCCCGGTATAACGCATAACCGCCGGTTTTGTTTTGGGTTTCTATCAGGTTTCAGGCGAGATATGTTGGGAGCTCTGATGAATTTCTTTAAAAACTCGAGGACAGGAGGAATGTTCATCAACTCATGCTTTGATCATTGCCAAAGTGCTCTGCAAGAGACTTGGTTCGCCATTGATTCACCTAGAATTCACAACAAGGTAAACCCGGAACCCTCTTCCCCGGTTTTGAAATAACCAGAACTGAATACCGGGACTCCGGTTTGGCTCTTTATGTGAACCGGTTTCTATACCAACAACAATTGAGGATGATCTTACAAGATATTTATTGTCTTTCAGACAATTGCAGAAGCGGTGGGAGATTGGTATTATGGGCGAAAGATATCCAAAGAGATTGATTGCGCGTATCCATGCGACACCACGTGTCACAACCTCATCCCTACTTCAGTTTCTATACATCAATCTCCGGTAAATTTGGAACTTTAAAATTCCTTTTAATGCGATCTTATATATAAATAAACATTTGTGAAATTCGGGTCAAGCCAACTCATCCTTCTGCATTGCAGTTTCCTAAATTTTGATTGATTTATAAAATAATACGAATTATTTTTTAATAAAAATTATTGTAATATTATATAAAATTTATTACTCTCTCCGTTTCATGTTAGTTTAAAAATTCTACACACAAATTAAAAAAAAATGTTTATCCAAAATAAAAATATTTTGTATAGATAATTGTTAGAATATTGAAATCTTATTAACTAAGGATAAATTTAGAAAAAATATTAAAAATTACATTAAAAATATGAAAACGTCATTTATTTTAAAACCAAATTTTTGTTCTAAAACGTCGTCTAAAATGAAACAAGGGAGTAATTTATAATAAAATTGTGAGAAAGATTAGATAATATAATTAATTGAGAAGGAAATTATTAATTGAAATATTATATATAAATAAAGAGGCTCGCTTGAGTGAAATTTATTGATTTATGAATTAGAAAATATAATTACGAAGAATTAACCCTCATCAGCCAGTTAATTAAAAAAAAAGTTTTTTTTTCATCCTCGTTAGTTATAATTTGTTTTCATATTCAATTTCTGTAAAAGTTCCAATTTCAATCCCAAATATATATGATTGTGAATATAATATAATGTTTCTTTTTGTTTTTTTTTCTTATTCAAGGCTGAAACTGGTTCCGGCTTTAACTGTAGTCCATTGACACGTAGTTTTTTTTTTTTCCCTTTATTGGGTTTATTTAGATTTTTTTTGGCAATGTAGGGTTGTGACTGTATCAGAGGTTAAGAACCACGCAAGTTGTCCTGATAATTTCTATTTTAAGTCTCCATGTGCAGTAGATACACAATAAAAAAAACCATTAAAAATAAATAAATTATGTGATGGGCCGTGAGATAATATGAAATTTTAATAATTTTAAATTCGTTTAGATGGAACCTTAAATATTATATATTTTTTGTGTGCTTGGCACCGCAGCGGGGAGCGGAAAAGATAATATTTTACTCTCATTTCATAATATTTTAAGTTGTAACCTATTTTTATGTTACTAAATAACTGTTGTTTAGTTTTTTTAGATAAAATTTTAAAATACTTTCTAGTTTTATCCTTAATAAAAACTATCAAATTCCAATGGAAAATTAAAGGGTAAATATGACCTTTCTTATTTTTTTTTTAAAATACAAAAAATCGAGGGGAGTATAATGTAAATATGGTAACGACAAACCCAAATTGATTACTCCAATCCAAGGAAACGCGCAACGCGCTCCTTATTTTAGACCCTTTCCACTTAAATTACGACTATCGTTTTTGAAAATATGTTTTCCAACGAAATAATATATATAATTTTTTTTTTCGTGATTCTCGATTGGTTATTTATGTATTATTTTCCTCAGTTTTCTATTTAAAATAGATTGACAGGTCTTTGATTTTAAAAAAAATGGGTTATATTATTTATTTTGTCGAGTTATAATGGCACATATTAGTGCTCGTAGTCGTATGTATGATACCGAGTTGGAAAGTAGAGATAATTAGGCTAATGATAATTTATTCGAACTTTATAATTTGGTGGGTTTCCCCGAAGTTGTCGCGTTTAAATATGTTTCCACCTTTTTTTCTTCCAAAAGAGACATCCAATTTTTTGTTATAATGAGTAGAATTGAATATTTTGATTTGAATATATATATC
>NW_010960743.1:0-248 GCF_000463585.1 Tarenaya hassleriana
CGATTCCCGAATATAGATTCAATATCGTGATTCTCGCATGCTTAGCATATACCCATACACGTGAATACGATCCCGACACCCACGGTCATCTTTGCTTGCTAGTTTACACTTTTTATTGCTTTGCTTCTTTATTTTCTGTTCTTTCCATATACTTCCACCATCACTTTCACTTGCTTGCTTCGATTTTGTTTCGATTAGGATTTAGACTTAGCTACCGGTCCTTGTGTTCGACCCCGTGTTACGACGAT
>NW_010960744.1:0-248 GCF_000463585.1 Tarenaya hassleriana
TTAGCTAGATTCGCCCACTCCCAAATACCTTTTTTGAGAGTTACTTCCTGTCCAAAGTGACAAGAAAATATATATTTCAAAACAGAGTTGTATTGTAAACTCGTGTTGGAAACTGGTTCAAGACCTGTTATCGAAGCTGAAGCTGGAGTTGGAGTTGGAGCTGGAGTTTCTAAAGTATTGGAGTATTAATAGTGGTTGTCATGTTTTTTTTCTGACACGTAGTCATTCAGCAGTTTGTTTTATTAACT
>NW_010960745.1:0-248 GCF_000463585.1 Tarenaya hassleriana
ATTTAGAGCCTTTACATCATTAAAACTAATTTCCTTTATTTAGCAAATAAAAATGGTGATGGGTTTTCTCCTCCTCCTAAAACTCTGTTCTTGTAGATTATTGCTAGAAATCGACATTAGATAATCCAAGTAGAGTGAATCACAAGGCACTGAGATCGAGTCGTCTAGGTAACTTGTAGGCCAAGAAACCACCTGCCGTGTAGGCCAAGAAACAGCCTATCTAAGAGACTAGGACAAGGAAAGAGATT
>NW_010960746.1:0-248 GCF_000463585.1 Tarenaya hassleriana
ATTAGATTTTTTTTCCTACAAGGTCATTGCTGTTTGTATTAACACCGAGTGGGGATTGCTAGTGGCTAGTATTTCAGAAGACAATTTTGAAGAAACCCCTTTGCAGGTTGAAAGCTTTTTAGATCATTGTCTCTTCAGTGTATTAGCGTTTACATGTCTTAATAACCTTCAACTTGTCTCAATCAGGTTTGCCCAAATGGAATGGTGGCTTTTAATGGTATTATTGGTCTCTTAGTTGCTCTAGCTGT
>NW_010960747.1:0-248 GCF_000463585.1 Tarenaya hassleriana
TAGTAAACCAAACCCTAGATCGATATGATCGCATGCTAGGAATCCGTACCGAGACCTAACAAAAAGGACTCTTGGGAGCCACCCTAGGTTTATAAAAAAGGCCTAGCCACGTCCTAGAACAGGGGAACGCCTTAGAGAACACTTAGATACAGAATTTTGGAGAGATTTTGGTGAGAGAAGAATAGGTGTTCACGGGATTTCGAGAAGAAGAAGGAAGATTCGATCGTGGAGACTACACATCTACATGA
>NW_010960748.1:0-248 GCF_000463585.1 Tarenaya hassleriana
TCTTCGGATGGATGGAATGATTGGGACGATCCTTCTCGAGACAGGTTAGCGAACAAATATTTTCGATATCTAGTTCTAAAAATTTCAGTCAATTAGTCTGATGAGAGTATCGATTTTTGTAGGACGGTGTTTTTCGGAGAATATGCAAACTATGGACCGGGAGCAGACCGGAGTGGAAGGGTCCCGTATTCGAAGCAACTCACCGAAGTTGAAGCATCCCTCTACATGAATTTGTCTTATATAGATGG
>NW_010960749.1:0-248 GCF_000463585.1 Tarenaya hassleriana
CCTTATGAAGGATAAACCTCTTACCACGGCTTCTAGATCGATCATTGATGTTTATTGGAAGTATGTGGATGATGATCCGAATAAGTCTAGCTTTATATTTGGAAACGTGACTTCGAAATTGCGTAAGCAATTAGAGGACATAGACGATTCTTTGATAGTTGATCAGTAGAATGCGTCATTCCAAAATAAGGCTAAGAGCCACAGAAAGAGTGATATGGTAATTGTTGGAAAGAGTTCCAGCGAAAGGA
>NW_010960750.1:0-248 GCF_000463585.1 Tarenaya hassleriana
CAAAGTTCAAACATGTTATTTTGTGTTCAATACTTGGAGTTTGTGGTCTTGGAAGTTTAGAAAATATTTACTATATGTTAGACTAAGCATTATTATGTGTCTCTAGAATGTTCCTAAGAATAGTATAAATATGTGTAAGTTTGTTTTGTTTTCAAAACAACAAAAACACAAGAAAAGAAATATAAAGGAGTATTTTGAGGATTTCTCCTCCTCTCTTCTCATTCATATACTTATAAAAGTATATAAAG
>NW_010960751.1:0-248 GCF_000463585.1 Tarenaya hassleriana
GCCCCTAGCAGCGCCCATCTTCCATCCCGAGTTGCGTCGATTACCTTCGCTTGGATTGGTAATCTCAATAGTCTCGGTCCTTGATTTCCAATGTACTCAATGAGGGGTCCCAATTCGGTCCAATGATCATGCCAGAAGCTTGTTTTTTGTCTGTTGCCTATGTTGCACCGAACAAACCCTCTCGCCACTTCTTTCATCTTGATTAATTTTCTGACATTCCAGGATATGTTTGCAGATGGCTTTGCAGT
>NW_010960752.1:0-248 GCF_000463585.1 Tarenaya hassleriana
CTCCCACTCAATCAAGCATATCTAATATCTTGATTAAGTTACATGCATTCATTCACTACAGACCATCCAAACGAACAAATCATGCTATTATGAATTATAGTCGATCGGGTTAAGCAACGATTGCTCAAATAAGATCCCGAAATGAAAAAAAAAATTTTGGTGAAGCCTTGGGATCTAGACCGGTCGATCTAGGGCTAGACCGATCAGTCTACGTGGCTCGTTCTCCAGGTCAAGATCGGTCTAGGCCT
>NW_010960753.1:0-5451 GCF_000463585.1 Tarenaya hassleriana
GTGTCGATTCGGGGAGATTAACCGTCCTTCCTTCCTGTTGCGCCACGTATCGTTTTTTATAAGGTCCTTTATATCTTTTGCTCTTCCTTCCTGTCGATTCGTGGTTCAGATGCTTTCACATAGGGCCACACATGTATGGTTCACTGAGGAGGAGGAGAACAACGTTTTGGTGGGAGTCGTTGGCTATGGCGATATTTTGGGCGTTGTAAATATGGCCATTTGCTTTGGTTTTTCCTTCTTCGTATCCATCGTACGAAGGTTTTGGTAATGAAACTCAGAGTTCATGATATGAAACGGGTACAAAAAAAAAATCTATACAAGATTTTGGCAAACAAACAAGAATTCAAGATGTTATAGGTTTATGAAAAAATTTTGAAAGTCCATCTAATTTTTTAGAATTTTTAGAATTTCTATATTTATATAGAAGTTTTTTTTTTTGAAAATGAGTGAATATTGAATAGACTAACACACTATTACTTTTATTTCATTACTATAAAAATTAACTAACATTTTTTACTATCTATATAATTTATGTATTATATCACTTGACACATCATTATCTATAAGAAAAAAATAGAAAATTCAACTTAATCAATAAATTTTATCATAGATATAAAAATTTAACTATTATTAAAATAAACGATAATTATAACATTTAATAATATTCTTTTTAGTTTTACTTTTGCGCTAAAATTGAATAAAACATATAAAAAATGATTAAGCGTAAAATAAACTGGTGAAAATAGAGTTAAAAATTGAAAATTGTTCAACCGAGAAAAAAATTATGGAGAGAATTTTTAATAGAACTGTATTATTGTTATTATTATTATTTACACATCGAATAAAAATAAATATTGAGAATATATATATATATATATATTATTTAACGCATATATACAAAATTATTTTATAATCTAATAAATGTGATATTTATATTATTTCATTTCTTCGCTTTTAATATATAAATAATTTAATAATATAATTTAACTTTATATATAAAGTATAATATATACATATATTAATTTTTTCTATATTCATATCAATAATTTTTTATAATAAAAAATTATATTAATAATAATAAAAATAACATGCGCATAATACGGGTTCAATTAGTTAAATTAAAATATAAATAATTGTATTTAAAAAGATTTGGTGAAACCACCTTATCCTCTGCATCATCATCCATGTGAAATTTTTTTAAGCCACCTTATTCTCTTCTAATAAATGAAAATTCAATTTGCCTTTAAAACCATTACTATAATTTATTAGATTGCATGAATAAAATTTTTTTTAAGAAAAACTAGAAGGACAATAAATTTCTAATCACTTTAGATATCTTTTTTTATAAGAACACTAAAGGGTACGACGAGAATAACAGTGTCTCATTAGGGTTCGGTGGAGATGTGATAGAAGAAAACGGGAGCTTTGGAATCGGCAGCGGAGAAGAAAGCGTAGGAGATATGGCAGAGGAAAGTCGACGGAAAAGAAGAGTTGGTGGAAAACACGGCGGACATTTACATGAAATGAATTTGATGGAAGTAAGTTTACTCTCTCAGTCTTTTTTTTTCCAACATTTTATTTTCATTGTTGTGTTGCGATAATTTTATTTCTAATAGATCAATAATATATTTTTTCCAAAAAATGTAATGGAAAAATTTACCATAATAGTCTAATGATTATGGTTAACTGCAGGATATGAGAAATCTCTAACCACAGCTGGATGGGGAGAGGACTAGAAGCTGCACCAAACCGATATGGAATCAAACCCCGAAACCATTGGGATGCAGTTGATCGCAGTAACGGTAAGCTCTCCCCGGTACTTGGGGATGTAGTAATCTATATCCCACTCAAAACGTTTCAAATTTACCATAATAGTCTGATGATTATGGTTAGTGGCAGGATATGAGAGACAGATGTTCAAAAGGATGAACGAGAAAAGAGCAAACGAAAGGGAAGCTTACCTTTGATGCATCTCATCCGGTTATCGACACCTCTCTACCTGTTTGGCTCAAGAAACCGAATCCAATATATGTTGATTAAACCGCTATACAACCACTACCTTGAAAAAACTGGAGTGATCTCCAATTTTACGTAGTTTCCTATTTTGTAGGATCATATTAGTGATCTGTTTGTTTCTCTCCTTTGTTATTTAATGAACATTTGAGGTTTATGATGAATAGAGCAGGAATTTTTCTACTAAAACTTTCTATTAATCTTTCATTTCTGATAGATGTCATTATTGGTATCTGAGCCTATGCCCTACTTTCTTTTTTTGCTCGTTGATCTGGACCAGCCAACGGTAGTATCACAATGACAACCAATAAGAAACGAATCAAGAATATTGAAACTGAGCTACCAACCGTCAACAACGAGCTTGTTCGGATCAAACTGCCATTGTCGAACAATTTTAGTTCCTCCAAACATCCATCAATCGTCTCACCAAATCCTTTTCTTAAACACCGACCAAGAACTCATCTAATCGTAGAAAGCAACCAGAACGTCCTATAACCTGAACTCTACCATTTGAACCAACTTTATCAATCCCATATTCCGATTGAATCCTATCAAATTTGAATTTCAACATTTTGTTGGAGGCAATCCTACCATATGTTTCAGCAAAACCAAATAATTCTTCAGCTACCAAGATACCCATGCATGCAATCCACCAGATTCAATACGCTTCATATCATCTTGACGATGAAGCGAATGAGTAGTGGTAAGCCCTCAAGCAAAAACATGAAGAGGATGGAGCAACCGTAATTGGGAGCGCGTTGAAGAACTTTGGATCCGCTTTAGACCACCCGAATACGAAGACATTAATGAAGCATTGTCTAAGATAAGACAATCCGACAACTTGTAACATTAACAACAAGACTTTGGAAAGCTATTCAAGGTTCATGGTTGGACTCCAAAAAGCATTGGTGGGTACCTACATCGGAGATCTATGTCGATCCATTGTAGACGACATACGGATGTTTCGACCTAAATCATTAAAAGTGGCCATCATGCTTGCACGTATGTGATGCACTTCTCCTACGCTAACTACGCCATCATGTGACAAATCCCTGTTACACCATCATGCACTGATGGCGTCGCCCAAGAAAGTTAAGTTGGGACGAAATTAAACGTAAATGCAATTTGGGTCGACAGACGTTACACTTCAAGATCTAAGTATCGATAGTCGGTGTTTCTTGTCAAGAAGTAAGACAAGATTCAAAGGTTGTGCATATACTATGGAGAGCTGGTTTCTTTGCCTACGCGAGAGGTGGGAAGATAGGACTGAAACAATTAGGGACGGCAAATATAAAACCCTAATTTCATGAAATTCTCGATCGAATCAGAGGAGAGGAGACGTGAAAATCAAACAAACCTCTTCAAAGGAATCGCGAATCACCGCCTCGAGATTTTTGTATAGAATAAAAAAAGAAGGTAAAACCATAAAAAAACCTAGACTTGAATTTGTAAAACGATTAAAAATAAATTTTTTCACTTTTAGTTTAAAAAATTTATTTCTAAATTTACAAAAATATGTCATTATAATTTTTAAAGTTGTAAAATGTGTCATTATAATTGTGAGACTGAATTGAATCAATATTGTCGAGATTTTGTTAAACACCAATTAACGCGTTTGTTAATTATAATAACTTATTTTGCAAGTTTGAGAATAAATTTGTTAAGCGAAAATGTTAAAACAAATTTCACCATTTTACAAATTAATATTTTTTGGAAAAAATATTTGAAAATTCCTGAACTTGTAATTTGGTGTAATATTAATTTCTTAACTTATAGTTGTGCTTATTTATTTTCGAACTTGTATTTTTTAACAGAGTAATTCCTAAGCTTGTAATTTTGTAGATAATAATTCCTAAACTTTTATTTTTGAACACAGTAATTCCTAAATTTTGCTTTGGTCAATAAATGGTATGGACGATTATGGAACTGTTAAGCAACTGTTAAGCAAATTTAGAAATTATTATGTTCAAAAATGCAAGTTCAGGAATAAATAAACGCACCTACAAGTTTATGAATTAATATTACACCAAATTACAAGTTCAGAAATTTTCAGATATTTTTTCTATTTTTTTTTTATGGATTTTGTCATAAGATAAAATATCATGTAAAAAAATGTGTCCAGTATAAAACAGTTATTGTTATGATGGATAATTAAAGAATTTAAATAAATAAATAATTTTTTTAGAAGTTCCAATTATAAAATATATGACTTCTAATATAATAAAGAAGCCAAAACCACAATTTAAAAAAGGAAACAATTTTTTTACATAATAATAGTGATTATGACGTTGGAGAGGATAATGTAAATTTCAAACTATATATATGTTAACCGGTTGATTAAGTTGGTGTTCAATTTTTATCATGTGATTGATTATTTTTGTTAAAAATTGGGTATTTAATAAAATCGGTGAATAAATGATGTGAGATTTATATGGATTACTTAGTTTTTATACCAAAAAAAATAAAATGCAATATAAAAACGTCTTAGAGTTGTAAAATAAAAAGGTTCATTAAGAATCTAATTGTTAAAATAAAAAAAAAATTAGAACTTAAAAAAATCGATTTTTTTTCGAATTTTTTAAAATTCGATTCGAATTCGAAAAATTCGGTTTCTAAAATTTATATTGTTCCTGAATTTTGGACCATTTGGATTGGAAAAAATACTGTATTTTTCGATTCGGTACGGTGTCCACACTTAATAAAAACATCTTAAAGTATTAAAGTAATCGTAAAATAAAAAAGTTCATTAAGAATCAAATTGTTAAAATAAAGCCATAAAAAAAACAAATTAACCTAAACCAAAAAAAAAATATATGGTGACGGTAATATTGTCATGGTTTTATTGAGCCATCTCTACTTATCAGTGCCCATTGGTTGTGTTGTGGTCTCGGATGGTTCTTCAGCAGCTGCCATGGTTTCATCGTCTTTATGCTTCTCTTCATCGATAATGATTCCTTCGCTCTCATTCGACGAAGGCGCCTCGCTGTTCGTGACTCCCGAGGTAGACGCTTCGCCGTCCTTGATACCAGATGAAGACTGTAATAACCCGTAAATTCGACTTTCAAACCAAATTTTAGGAAAACATATATGAGCCATAAAAATGTCCCTAAAATATTAAGTTAGACCCTAACCAAGTTGACTCGAAGGATTGGACCGAAACGAGCGAGAGAAACGGACGAAAACGGGCCAGAACGTCCGGTCTGACAAGCAGACCGTCCGTTCCAGGCCAAGCGGAACGTCCGTTCCGCTTGTGCAGACCGTTCGTTCCGGCGGTCTTGGCCAGGTCACGCGCCGCCTCCCTTTCTGCTGAGTCACCGCCGCAATTTCGGCCTCCCTCCGGCGTGTGCCACCTCCTGCTTCTTCTGGGACGCGAGAATTGCCCTAGGTCCGCCCATTCCGTCGTTCTTCGCCTCTCACTTCGCCCTCTCACTCCCCCAC
>NW_010960754.1:0-248 GCF_000463585.1 Tarenaya hassleriana
CTTTCGAGATCTATCTCTATAGATCTTGATGCCTAAGACATAGGCAGCTTCCCCTAAGTCCATCATAGAGAATTGTGTTCCTAGCCAAGACTTAACATCTTACAAGGTAGGAACATCGTTTCCTATGAGCAGGATATCATCCATGTATAGCACCAGGAAAAAAACCGTGCTCTCACTGGCCTTCTTGTAAACACATGGCTTATCCTCATTTTGAGAGAAACCAAACTGTTTGATTGTCTCATCAAATC
>NW_010960755.1:0-248 GCF_000463585.1 Tarenaya hassleriana
AATGTCGGAGCCAACAGAAGCAGTACCGAACTTTCTGATGTCAAATACTTCAGCATTTGCCGAGAAACTCAACAGATACAGAGCAAATAAGACAGAAGCTAGGGTTTTCGCAGCCATTTCTCTTCACTTTTTTTTTTTTGGTGAATTTTTTTTTTGTTGTGTTGTTTTTCCATGTTTGTGTTGCCGTTTTATAGAGCCTCCTGGGAAGATCAAACAAATCGTTACTATCATTAGAATTGTTGAAAATT
>NW_010960756.1:0-248 GCF_000463585.1 Tarenaya hassleriana
CCTAACCAGGGAGGGAGGAGGCCAAGAACATCCACAAATCCACCTCTCATCCACCACCCATTCAAAATGCAAAAATGAAAGAACACCTTCCACATATATACACACACACACTCACAATGTAACCCTTTTATAATTTCCTCATCTTTTACCTCTAATTTTTTTTTTTTGTATTTATTGTATATCAAGAAAAAAAAAAAAAGGGATTAGTCGAAGCTGGAGGAACGGCTAGTCCTGCCTTTGAGATAATC
>NW_010960757.1:0-248 GCF_000463585.1 Tarenaya hassleriana
TCAGAAGTGAGAATGCTGACATGAGTAACGAGAAATCCTGTGAAAAACACGATCGCCTGCCCAACAACTCCCATTTCTTTCTTGGAAAAACCGAATTGAGCAAAGTCTTCCCTGGGGGGAGCAGAGCTCTTTTTGAACAGCGTCTGTTATGTCTTTGAGTAAACTAATAGCTTTTGTAGGAGGAGGATTTTTCGGACGTTTTCTAGGATCAGAAGGAAGCGCTATAATGACCACTGGTACAAATCTCG
>NW_010960758.1:0-248 GCF_000463585.1 Tarenaya hassleriana
TCTAAAAATGTTTTAATGCACTCTAAACATGTTTGGACGCACTCAAAACATGTTTCAACGCGCTTTAAATATGATTCGACGCACTCTAAAAATGTTTCGATGCACTCTAAACATGTTTCGACGCACTCTAAAAATGTTTTAATGCTCTCTAAACATGTTTAGACGAACTCTATGTTGACGCACAAGAAGAATCATTGGAGGGATGACGATCAACGTTGGAATTACTCCCTGTAATGTTAGAGCCTAAA
>NW_010960759.1:0-247 GCF_000463585.1 Tarenaya hassleriana
ACGACCCGAGAGAAGCAGCATCATGTACGGGATTTGTATTCTGAATCAAAGGACTTGTTGTGTCAACTTTTGTACGGTTGTATTATGAATATTCGGACGTGTGATATTTTGCGATACTAATCGCTTTGCATTTCCCGCTGCTACTCTGATTTGATAAAAAATGTTTTGTATTTCCGTAAATTTTGTTTCCGCGTTTTATTACCTTATTATTATTTTTATTAAATTATGTTATATCGTCCATGTGGCA
>NW_010960760.1:0-247 GCF_000463585.1 Tarenaya hassleriana
CCTTTGCTAGATTGAAAGTGATTGATAAAGGTTATAAGCATTGTCCTTCGAGTGAAGAATGGGGTAGAGCGGAAAGAATATGTGAGCTACTACAGCCTTTTTACAAGATCACGGTCTTGATGTCTGGTTCAACTTATTGTACCTCAAATCTTTATTTTGGACAGATTTTTAAGATTGAAAAGTTGCTGAAGAAGAATGTGGCTAGTAGCGATGATCATATTAGAATGATGAGTTTGAGAATGCTAGA
>NW_010960761.1:0-247 GCF_000463585.1 Tarenaya hassleriana
CGAAAACACATCTACATGCAGATTCTATCAATGATCTACTACCAGCTAGTCTATCATCAATTAATGACAACATAGATGCATATACAAGCTATATTTCCATACAGAAAAATAACTCCACCATAAATTTCTATATGGGTCTAAGATCCGTATTTCACACAAGAATAAATTGTTACACTTATCCTTGTGCTATTTAGGTAGACATCTAATGTCAATCACATCCAATGTGATTCTTAGATCTTTTTATGAG
>NW_010960762.1:0-247 GCF_000463585.1 Tarenaya hassleriana
ATTCCGAGGACGATCGCCCCACCACTCCGGAAAACCCAAAATTTGGAAGCAGGAATCGGCGGTGTGTCCAGTTCTTCCACAGTTCGAACAGAGGACAGACTTGTCCTTGGCCAGAGGAACAGACCGAGGCTTGGAAGCTGCCTGAACCGAAAACGCCGAGATTTCAGTGGATTCAGAATGAGGGATCGACAGCCTCGAGGCTTCATCCTGAATCACCACCATGTAGGCTTCCTCAACTGTCGGAAGA
>NW_010960763.1:0-247 GCF_000463585.1 Tarenaya hassleriana
TTGCGAGGGCAGTAGTTTTGATCGATGACGATGGGGTTTTGAACGTTGTTCATAACACAATGCATGAAACGGACGTTACTGGCGAATCCGGTACTAGGCCTAGCCCATGACTTTATCCTCACCCCGTTCTCCGTTCCCGTAAACGTTGCCGTTTTCACAGTCACGTTTTGTACCCCTTCCTCCACCTCGTCCTTCCCCAAGCTCCCAATGCTAATTAAGAATCAAACATTCAAAACAATATAACCAT
>NW_010960764.1:0-6678 GCF_000463585.1 Tarenaya hassleriana
AGAAGATAGAGAAAATATTGGAGAAAAAAAAGATCAAATAGTAAAACTTACCGATTTTTAAAAGATAGATTATCACATAATCGTAGAGAAATATTGTAAAGGGTAGCCGCATGTCTGCACGTCTGCAAAGCGATAGCCGCAGGTGCGCAGGGCGATAGCAGCAGGTCCACAGGTCCGCAGGGCGGTAGTCGCACGTCTGTAGGTCCGCAGGGCGATAGTTGTAGATCCGTAGGCCAAATGACCTGCCGCAGACCGAAAATCATCTGCCAGAGATCATAGGTCATTTAACGCATAACGCATGTCATTTTTCACAAATCGCAGGTCATCTGCCGCAGTTTTCTGATAGAGACATTTCATCAAACACCTTATGTGCATGCAAACAAATGATCAGAATATCTCAGAAAAAAATCAACGAGAAGAGTATTTGAATAGATTAGATAAACTATCAACGAGAAGAGTATTTGAAGATAGAGAAAATATTGGAGAAAAAAGAAGATGAAATAGTAAAACTTACCGATTTTTGAAAGATAGATTATCACACAATGATAGAGAAATACTGTAAAAGGTAGCTTGCATATTTAGAAAAAAAATAAATATATTATACAAAAATTATTTTTTTAAGATATTTTATAAATTTCGTTTTTGTTTTGGTACAATTCAGATGGACGACCAACCGACCCACGTAACAGATCTAACTTTACACGTCAGACGTACAGAGAGCAAAAGTATTCCGAATCAACGGTTCAGATTCACTTTCAGAATTCTCCCTCCATTTACTTTTTTCCTCTCTATTTAAATATTAAAAAAGAAACAGTGACAACATAAACGAACAACCTCATGAATGCCTCTCTAGATCTCTTCACTCGAGCTTCGATTAGCCAGAGATAAACCATGATCTCTGCTCAATCTTCTTGTTTTTTAGCTGATCTCAATGCATAAGCTCGATGAGAAATCCATGGCGAATCACAGCCCTAGAAGGTCGGACAGGTTATCTCTGTTCCGGAGATCCAAGACGCTACCGCGAGAGACAAGCTCGTACCGGAGATTTCAGATTCCGGAGAACTTTTCCGCTGGGAGAAGTTACAGCGGAGATATCGATAGCTGCGACGTGAGGAATCAGGCGGTGGCGTTGAAATCGGAGGCACTGTATGGTTGTGATGATAACGGTGGCGTGAAAGCTGTTTCCGACGGATGGGAAGATGGAGTGGTGGTGGTGGAAGAGGAGGCGAAGGCGGTGGCGAGTCAAGTTTTGGTGACTCAGTCACCGAGTCAAAGGATTACTCGGTGGTGGACCCGTTTTTCTCTCACTCATTGCGTAAGTTATTTTTCGTTTTTACCTCTTATCGGTTGATAAAATCAAATCTCCTATGAAGTCAAAGAAATGTGTTCTTTAGGTTTTGACCTTATCAGTGATTGCCTATTGTTTCTTCTTATTTGATAATGCCTTCGTTCTGTTTTTTTTTTCCGTTGAATCCGTCGACGGAGAAGTTTATGAGTAGGGACAAAAATTTCACTATTGTGCGATCTCTGATTTAGGGTTTTGCTAGCGAACGTTGTTTTGTGGTGATAAGGTCGAATTTCATTGTTTTGGCGATTAGGCGAGTCATCAAAACTGGAGTATGTGAGTGGTTTCCTTCTTTGGCTTTTGATTTTGGGCCTTCCTGATTTTGTTTTCTCTTTTGCAGCTCAAATTCTGTTTTATGTTCTCTTTAATTTATGCGATGGTTCTTCACAATAAAGTTGCAAAACTAGAGGTATGTTTATATTTCTGTTTACAACTATTGCTGGTGATTCTACGTTATTTTGTGGGTGATGATGGAATGTGGGACGAAAGGGGTTTGATGGTCTTTGTTCCTCCTGTTGAGAATCCCGTAAAAATTTATGGAATTTCGGATTGAGCGGTGTCTGTGAAGTGGGTTTGATGATAATCTAGACTGGGATTGTCAGATAGTCTTAGCCGAAATTTTTGTTGGGAAAAATTAGTGAAAGAAAAGTCATTAGTTTCCTGAGTTTTGATAATAAAAATTGCTGGAGCCTTTTGTTTTCCTTCTTCTGATGGGAAGGCATTTTGGTTTTTCCCTTTGTCGAATCTATTGGATGCTTTTCTTGGGAGTTGACTAGGCCATTGATTTATTGGAAAATGGTTTCTCTCTTAATTGTCTGTTTCTTGTTTTCAGGTAGAAAACTTTATCCTTCAAACGAAATGTAGCAACAGCGGAGTTTCTGTCCATGATAGTGATGAAATTTTACAACTTGAAGAAACTAGCAGTAGAGCTGTTGTTTTGTACACTGTGATTATCACCCTCGTCCTGCCATTTTTGTTGTATAAGCTTCTTGATGATCTCTCCAATCTAAAGAGTCTACTGAAACGAACAAAGCAGAAGAAGAAGGATGTTCCTTTGAAGAAAAGAATCGCATACTCACTGGATGTCTGTTTTTCTTTACATCCATATGCAAAGCTACTCGCCCTTCTCTTTGCAACTGTAGTTCTCATAGTGTATGGTGGCTTGGCGTTGTATGCAGTCAGCGATTGTAGCTTTGGGGAAGCCCTTTGGCTATCATGGACTTTTGTTGCAGATTCGGGAAACCATGCTGATAGGGTTGGCGTTGGGCCTAGAATAGTATCTGTGACTATAAGTGCAGGAGGCATGCTGATCTTTGCAACAATGCTTGGGCTCATTTCAGATGCCATCTCAAAGATGGTAGATTCATTGCGCAAAGGCAAAAGTGAAGTCCTTGAAAGCAACCACATACTAATTCTCGGATGGAGTGATAAATTGGTATTTCTTTTACCATCTTTATAGTATAATGTGTTATGCTACTCTTTGTTTTCATATTACTCTTGTAGATAAGTTAATATAGCTTAGAGACAATGCTTTGGTAGGGCTCTCTCTTAAAGCAGCTAGCAATAGCAAATAAAAGCATCGGTGGAGGCGTTGTAGTGGTGCTAGCGGAAAGAGACAAGGAAGAAATGGAATCCGATATTGCCAAATTGGAATTTGATTTAATGGGAACAACAGTTATATGTAGAAGTGGCAGTCCACTTATGCTTGCTGATCTCAAGAAGGTAATCTGTATTTTTTAAGTCTTTATTTGCTCTATATTGGCTGATGAAGGCATTTGACAGTGAAGCAAAGTTAAACATTTCATCTGCCAACAGGTCTCAGTTTCAAATGCACGTGCTATCATTGTGTTAGCAGCTGATGAAAATGCAGATCAGGTCATTTCTTGTTTCGGTCTCTTTACACTATGTTGTTATTGTTTCTTGTCAAATATTAATCACTTCAAGTTTATATACGCAGAGTGATGCACGTGCCTTAAGGGTTGTGCTCAGTCTTGCAGGAGTGAAAGAGGGTCTGAAGAGCCATGTCGTTGTGGAAATGTGTGATCTTGACAACGAACCCTTGGTGAAGCTTGTTGGTGGAGAGCGCATTGAAACAGTTGTTGCTCATGATGTGATTGGACGCTTAATGATTCAATGTGCTCTTCAACCTGGCCTTGCACAGGTTATCCATCCTGCAACCTTCACGCAAACTTAAAAAGCTGGTGGACTTCAGGACATGAGTTTACTTTTACAAGAAGGCTCTTATTCTCCCTTCGAGAACTAGAAATATGTCTAAATAGATGATTCATGGTGTTCTTTACCATATGCTTCACCTACTCTCTCAAACCCGGAAATTCGGTTTCTGATGGGCACTGACATAGATCTAAGGGCAGACATGTCGCATAATGTGTTCTCAACAATTGCTTTTAAATAACTACAAAACTCTTAGCTTCACCTTCTGTGGTATGATTCGAACTCCAACGATCAGGACATCTTCAAGGATAGTGTTGTAGGCCGCTCAATAAGCTTTTTTTTATTAGTCTGGGTTTGCAGTTGTGATTTAACTCATCTTAACTCTTCTTCTTTATTTTATCATTGCCAGATATGGGAAGACATCTTAGGCTTTGAGAATGCTGAATTTTACATCAAAAGGTGGCCTCAACTTGATGGTTTCTGTTTTGAAGACATCCTTGTTTCATTTCCTGAGGCAATTCCCTGTGGAATTAAGGCCGCAGCGGATGCAGGAACCATAATCCTAAATCCTAATGACGGCTATGTGTTACAAGAAGGAGATGAAATACTTGTCATAGCTGAGGATGACGACACTTATGCTCCTTGTCCCGTTCCGGAGGTCAGCTTTCTTTTCTTTTCATGTGGCGTTGTTGCAAAAAGGATTTTATTTTCGCCCAGTTGTTCTTGAGCATCCAGGTCGAAATTGTTACGTCTACATGTGATTCAAATTATAGGGTTAAGATCTTGCATTTTCACGTATTTGACAACAGATTTTCATTGTCACACTTGCATGCTTTTCTAACTCTATACTTTTCCACGTATTTGACTACAGATTTTCATTGTCACACTTGCATGCTTTTCTAACTCTATACCAATCGGTTTGTGTAATAATTCCATCTTCTGTAGGTACGGAGGAGTCACTTTCCAAAAACTCAGGACCCTCCAAAATATCCGGAGAAGATACTATTTTGTGGATGGAGGCGTGATATTGACGATATGATAAAGGTAAAACAACGGGTTTACGTTTACCAAAAAAAACAACGGGTTTAAATGAACTATGGAATGGAAGATGACCACACTTAAACCATTTTTTCTTTTGCCATATGCTTTTCGATACTATAGGTGCTAGAAGCTCTGCTGGCTCCTGGATCAGAGTTATGGATGTTTAACGAGGTCCCAGAACAGGAAAGAGAGAAAAAATTGACAGATGCAGGACTAAATATTTCCAAATTGGCGAATATAAAACTCGTGCATCGGCAAGGAAATGCAGTAATCAGACGGCATTTAGAAAATCTCCCTTTAGAAACTTTTGATTCTGTAAGTTGCATAGCGTCATCTTCTTGTTCTTTCTGGTTGATTCTGCAATATCATTTGTTAATCATTATCTGTCACTTTTTCACATTGGTGATTCCAAACTGATCAAAGTACAGATCTTGATTCTTGCAGAACAGTCGCTAGAGGACTCAATCGTTCATTCTGACTCGAGATCTCTTGCCACGCTCCTCCTTATACGAGACATACAAGTATGCACACTCTTTAGCACCTACTTATCATCATTGCAGTAACAGCATGTAACGAGATTCATTTACCTGGTCATATGCTTATCTCTCGACTGTATCGATTTAGTTAGTTAGTTGTTTCGGGCTTTTAATTTTTTTTAAACTCTGCTAAAATCTTCCATGCGCATGTCTTATTACCTGACAGTCGAAACGCCTTCCATGCAAAGATACAAAGCCAAACTCTCTAAGGATCTCTGGATTGTCCAATAGTTGTTGGATCCGAAAAATGCAGCAAGCCTCAGATAAATCAATTGTGATCAGTGAAATTCTGGATTCAAGAACAAAGAACCTGGTATCTGTTTCCAGAATCAGCGATTACGTTCTATCAAATGAGCTAGTCAGTATGGCATTGGCAATGGTCGCGGAAGATAAACAAATAAACCGTGTTCTGAAAGAGCTTTTCGCGGAAAAGGTATGCAAGACTAAGAGAGGGGGGATGGGTCAGAAATGGTGAAATTTTATTTTCTTGAAATTAAAAAGAGTACACTAATCTCGAAACCGTTTTTGCAGGGGAATGAATTGTGCGTCAAACCTGCAGAATTCTACCTATTCGACCAAGAGGAGCTGTCCTTCTTCGATATAATGATAAGGGCACGGCAAAGACAGGAAATAGTTATCGGTTATCGCCTTGCAGGAATGGAGCATGCCATAATCAATCCTCCGAAGAAATCAGAGCCTAGAAAATGGTCCCTTGATGATGTATTTGTAGTCATCGCTTCCAGTCAGTGAACGAAAGACTGTAGCTGCAGCTAGTTTCGGTAGATGCCTCGGGGTGTTGAGTACAATTGTAACGTCGCATCCGATCATCCGACTGAACCCATTGTAAACGGCAAACACGAAATCATGTACATGTACAATTGTAGCATATCAGCAATCACTGGGTTCCTAACAAATGGTAGATGCACTTTAGCAAGTCCTCGATCGAAGAGATGTTGCCTCGTTGAAGCTTGAATGTTCACTAGGTCAGTAGGTCAGCCGACGCATCTCGGCCGATATATTTTTCTTATGAGCTTCCTCAAGCCCTGCAGTATTGAGTTCAGATCTTACACGAGACGTAAGTTTTCTCTTTCCCGTATTCTTTTAAAGCAATCACCATTAGGTGTGTATAATGGGTGGCTTCGACTCGCCTGGAATTTTTCAGATTAGGCCGACCCGACCCGAAAAAACTTCGGGTCCAATTTGGAGGACCCGAGGACGGGTTTGGACTGGGCTCCGGACGGACTCCAATCAAGCTTCCGATTTTTTTTTGTTTATTAATAGAATATAATTTTTTTTCGTGACCGCAACACAACAATAAAAAATGATGTAACAAAAATTTAAGAAAAATATTTCTGAAGAACACAGAGAATCTCAGACAACCCCTGTTTCTGACACAACCCTTGACCAAAACATCTCCCTTCTCTTCTACTGAGATAAACTCACGATTGCCGACTTTATAATTGTTGGACTTGGGTTTATTTGAAAGAATCAAAACGGGTCTAGCCCGTGAGAAGCCCGGTCCATATAAAGTTTAGAAACTTTAAATCTGCAGAATATTAAGAGAATATTCTTGTTTGAATTTGA
>NW_010960765.1:0-247 GCF_000463585.1 Tarenaya hassleriana
CGCCGGTGTTGTTTGTGAAGAAGAAAGATGGGAGCATGAGGTTGTGCATTGACTACCGTGGGCTCAACCAGGTGACTATCAAAAATCGGTACCCGTTGCCGAGAATCGATGAGTTGCTAGATCAACTTCAGGGGGCTAAATGGTTCTCAAAGATTGATCTGCGATCGGGATACCATCAGATTCGGGTTAAGGTCGAGGATATACAGAAGACGGCATTCCGAACTCGATATGGGCACTTTGAGTTTGT
>NW_010960766.1:0-247 GCF_000463585.1 Tarenaya hassleriana
ACCCCCAGATATCTCACCGGCATCCTTCCCCGTCGTAATCCCAACAATTCAGCAATATCAGCCTTTTCCTGCTCACAAATCCCAGCAAGATAAATCTCCGATTTAGTTTTATTCATATGCAGTCCCGAGTATTTCCCAAAACAGTCCAGAATCTTCATGATTTCCGATAAGGAGGCAGTGTCCGCATTGGAGAAAATCATCACATCGTCCGCAAATGAAAGGTGTGTGATCATTGGGTTACTACATC
>NW_010960767.1:0-247 GCF_000463585.1 Tarenaya hassleriana
AGGATTTGTAATACCCCGAATCCCGATTTAATATTTAATTATTTAAAAATAAATAATTAAAGGGAGATGTCATGAAATCACCAAAAATAAAGAGTACAATGCCGAGGAGAGGCACGAGGATCGTCACGCGCGGGAAAGATCGAGAAGGAACGAAGAAACGAAAAAGGAAAAAGAAAAAAAAAATAAAGAGCCTGGTCCGCCGGACCAGGCCTGGTCGGTGGCGGACCAAGAACTCAGCCGGACTCGG
>NW_010960768.1:0-247 GCF_000463585.1 Tarenaya hassleriana
GACTCTTGCCCGAGTCTTGAATTCAGTTTACTTCTGTGAAGAAGCCAGCCGATTTCATGAATAAAATCCATAGCCTGCTTTGCAGAATCTGTGCCAGTAAACTCTAATGTGCTCTCGAGCATACGGATTTCAGAACAGACATCATCCTCAACCACTATGAAAGGAAAGAAGCTACAGCTGAGGCCATTGTCTTCTACCTGGATATCAATCAGCTCATTAGATATAATATTCTACATAATTCACCAGG
>NW_010960769.1:0-247 GCF_000463585.1 Tarenaya hassleriana
TTATTGATTCAAATATCCCACTAATTATTTTTATTACATAACATTTAATATTTATTTTTTTCTATACACTTAAACGTCTGTATTCCTATATAACACCACCCAATCAAAAACGATTCAGAGTCACACCACCGGGTATCCACGCTTTCGCACCCGCTACGTCGCCCAACAACCACGACTTCATCGCGGTTGCCACTCGGTGACCCGGCTCGGATATCCGCCACGTAGAACTGTTCGACCTGAAAAGGAA
>NW_010960770.1:0-247 GCF_000463585.1 Tarenaya hassleriana
TTCGTCACATTTACTGATGATTTCAGTAGATTTGGTTATGTCTATTTGATGAGACATAAATATGAAACGCTTGAAATGTTCAAGGCTTTCAGAAACGAAATACAAAACCAACTTGGCAAGACTATTAAGTCATTGCGATCGGATCGCGGTGACGAATATATGAGTCAAGAGTTCACTGACTATCTAGTAGACTGTGGAATTGTTTCACAGTTGACCCCTCCTGGAACGCCACAGTGGAATGGCGTGT
>NW_010960771.1:0-247 GCF_000463585.1 Tarenaya hassleriana
CCCATTTAGTAGTGCTTTGGGCAGTTATCCGGTCATTCCAATCTTTCGTATGCGGATCTGTGAAAGGGGAGAGATCGAAAGAATTGAACTAGACCAGATCGACTTCAAAAGGAGGCTGCTCCTGATTCTTTTGCAGCTGCAGGAATATAGGTTACTGCAGAAAAGCAATCAATCCGCTAATGCAGGAAAGGCAAGGAAAGCAGTCCCGTAGTGTAACTGTGAAAGAAAATATCTATCATCAACATCA
>NW_010960772.1:0-247 GCF_000463585.1 Tarenaya hassleriana
GGAATGTTTTGTGGAATTTATGAAGTTGATAATATTACCAGCCAACAATCGATCTATCCATTGAATGATGGCTGATTATGTGGCTTGAATTTCGGAACATGAGCTCATGGCTGGCAATTTGAGTCAACAGCTTAATCATGGATCACAAATCGAATGACGACTAAAAACTTTGGTTTATTTTTAGATATCGGATTACCAATCGAGACTTGCTGACAATTTTTGTCGATATATAAGCACTCTATGAGAC
>NW_010960773.1:0-247 GCF_000463585.1 Tarenaya hassleriana
TGATCATCAATCACACATCATACTAGTCTTAGTATATCATTATTCCCACAATGACACATGAATAGGGAGTTTAGTATTGTTCATAACAATACATGGATTTCACAACATATTAAAGCATGCATGATACGTAATGAATCAAACACTAATCCATAAAACCATACAAAGTGTCAAATGTATCATAATAAGGCTCGCATAACAGTACATCATAGAGCACTAAACCAACAATCTTCCACTTGCTCTAATCATG
>NW_010960774.1:0-247 GCF_000463585.1 Tarenaya hassleriana
GATTAAGATCACTTCTTCAACCCCTTAGACTCTCTAAAAGGGTCTAAAAGTTCTCTATGTCAGCCCCCAAGTGTTAGGGTTTTATTTCTCCTCTTATTCAAGTGATTAACCCTAGATCCGGACTTTAAAATTAAATCCGAATCCCAGACCGAACGATCTGCTTAGTAGTCCGTTCGGTCTGGACAGTTGGTCCGTTCGGACCAGTTTCATAACTGGGTCCGTTCGAACTAATGGGTCAGTCCGTTCG
>NW_010960775.1:0-953 GCF_000463585.1 Tarenaya hassleriana
CCAACAAATTTTCTGATCCAAACAGCTTCCTTTGCTGCGTCCGACGCTGCAATATACTCAGTTTCTATAGTAGAATCTGCAACGGTCGCTTGCTTGGAAATCTTCCAGCTAACAACGCCTCCGTTCAAGCAGAAAAAATAACCAGACTGCGATCTGTAGTCATCCGGGTCTGACTGGAAACTAGCATCGGTGTAAGCCTTTACAGCGAGCTCGTCTTCCGACCCACCGTATACCAAGAACACATCCTTAGTCCTTCTCAAGTACTTAAGGATGTTCTTGACGGCGATCCAGTGCGACTCACCTGGATCTGACTGGTATCTACTCGTAATGCTCAATGCATAAGATACATCCGGTCGAGTACAAAGCATGGCATACATGATGGATCCAATTGCCGAAGCATATGGAATCCGATCCATGCGTTCTCGCTCATCAGGTGTCATAGGACACTGACTCTTGCAGAGAACTGTGCCACTGCTCATCGGTAAGGTTCCTTTCTTGGAATCTTGCATCTTGAACCGTTTCAAGACCTTATCGATGTAAGTACTCTGACACAGTCCTAGAAGACGCCTCGATCTATCTCTATAGATCTTTATTCCTAGAATATAGGCCGCTTCTCCTAGGTCCTTCATAGAAAACTGCGTTCCTAGCCAAGACTTAACGTCTTGCAAGGTAGGAACGTCATTCCCTATAAGGAGAATGTCATCCACGTACAACACTAGAAATACTACTGTGTTCCCACTAGCCTTCTTGTAAACACATGGCTCGTCTTCGTTCTGTGAGAAACCAAATCTTTTGATCGTCTCATCAAAGCGAAGGTTCCAGCTTCTCGAAGCCTGCTTCAGTCCATAAATGGACCTCTGAAGCTTGCACACCATCCTCGGGTTCTTGGATCGACAAAACCTTCGGGTTGTGTCATGTACACATCCTCGGTCAAGTTCCCGTTAAGGAACGCG
>NW_010960775.1:2366-6617 GCF_000463585.1 Tarenaya hassleriana
TCTTGGTCAACAGCTCGAGTTGTGTGTCGGGTATAAATTTAAAGCTCGTCACGCAAGTGATCAGGACTATGTGTTGGGTTTCCTGGGATCTCATGAGCGAATCCTATTCCTAAGAGATCGATTCTAGGGTTTGCGCAGCGGATGTAAAACAAAAATTTAATAAACCCTAGAACCATGCTGCTATTGAAATCGTAGAAACTTTAGAACGCTTACCTCAATCGATCCGGGACCTGTATCAACTGAAGAATTCGTTCGATCACGAAAGGCAGGAAGATTACCTCGCCCTCTACACGTATCCACACCTCGGGATGGATTCCAACGGTTGGAACTTGTCTGCTAGGACTCGAATCTCTATTCGGTTTGTGCACTTTGATAAAACGAGACTTTGAATTCCTTGAACTCTTTGGATCTCACCAAAAGCTCTTAGAATTCTATGAAAGTCGGCTCTCAAAAGTCTCTACTTTATTAGGGTTCTTTATCTCCTTCTTATAAGTGATTTAACCCTAATTCGGTTTAATTTCGGAAAAACTGAAGCCCGGAACGGACGGTCCAGAGATACACGCGGACCGTCCGTTCCAGCACGTGGAACGGACGTTCCGCTCACGTGGACCGTCCGGTCTGGTTCGGGCGGACCGTCCGTTCTGGACTTTCTGGTCCGTCCGTTCCAGCCCCTTCCGTCTCGGTTTTTCGTCGTTTTCTCTCGTGCATTTGTCCTTCCCTGCGTGTGTGACCCTGTAGGCTCATTCGACATAGCAGTATAACCTGAAATCCCTATTTCGGGTATACAAGTCATAGGCGGTCTCTAGCAAGACACTATGACTACCTATCTCGAATAGAGTTGGTTCGTGATCTTACGAACACCAGTGATGATTCCGGCTGATGATCCTTTTGTATCGCGATATCATATGTCGAACATAAGGCATGGACAAGCCACCTTATCTGATTCGACTGCTTTCTCGTTCACTGAGTTCGACTTTCTGAAATAGACGACGTTCGTCTATAGTGCGGCCACACATTTCTACAGTCTCGCTCACACGAGGGGCCCAGTGATATCTCTCTCTTTTACGAGAGGTACAAATCCCGTCTTGACTATCTACAATCCAGTACATGATTCGTTTCGTACCTGATATACGCCTTTATAGTCCTCCTGTTACGCAGGACGTTTGACGTAATCAAAGCACGCAACTCCTCATGTTGGATTCCGTAGATATCTCAGGTCTTAGGATCCAATCATGGAACCGTCATATGAGATTCAAGTCATGACGCTAGTCCATGTGACAATCTCATGTGGGTCAATCCAATATTCCGTTCTCCAACGAATACCTATGATTGTGATCGTATCCAATACTTATGATCATCTATGTGATCATCAATCACACATCATACTAGTCTTATTATGTCGTTATTCCCATAACGACACAAGACTAGGGAGTTTAGTATCATTCATAATGATACATGGATTTCATAACATATCTAGCATGCAAGAACATGTAATGAATTAAATACTCTCATAAAAACACATAGAAAGTATCAATACATCGAATGTATCTGAACAAAGCTCATAATCAGTACATCATAGAGCACTAAACCAACACTGAAACCCTTGTGCAAAGAAACGTGTTCTTCAGTCCTAGCAGACAAGTTCCAACCGTTGGAATTTTTTCCACCGTGTGGATATGTGTAGAGGGCAAGGTATTCTTCCTGTCTACAGTGATCGGACGAACACATCAATTGATACAGGCCCCAGATCGATTGAGGTAAGCGTTCTAACGTTTCTACAAGATCATGCATGATAGGTTTTAGGTTTTTATCAAAATTTTTGTTTCACTTCCGCTGCGCAAACCCTACAACTGATCTCTTAGGAATTAGATTCGCTCATGAGATCCCAGGAATCCCAACAAACCCTTCTTTTTACGGGCCAAAATTTGGAATATTTTCAAAATCTGGTAAGTGACCCGATCGTGTGACTGAAAGTGACATGATCGTGTCACTTAACAGTTTTGGCGGGCTACACAAATTTGCTCATAACTTCCTGCTCCGACATAAGATTTGGGTGATCTTGGCGTCTATGCGTAGATATCGAAGAGAGCTTTCCAATTATGTAGAGATGAATGATTTGGACTTGTAAAGTGAAAGTTATTGGACTTGCTAGATCTGACATTTTCTGAGCATCACGTTTTCCCTTGAGACACTCCAAATGTTTCCGGTTCGTCCGTGATGTTCCGTATTCCATGTTTTCCACTCTTTTGCTCTCTTTATGTGTGGATTCCTGTTTAAACACCAAAGAACACAACCAACCAATATCGAAGACAAATGTGCCTTAGAATGTCTACAAATATATAAAATCGAGTGAAATACGCTAGACATCCTATATTAAAACATCACGCGAAATACGTGTTATCAAACTCCCCCAGACTTAAACCTTTGCTCGTCCTCGAGCAAATAATCCGTGAAAAACCGGTCTGAAAGGAGGGCGAGACAATGACATAACTCAAAACGATAATCGAGAGCGAAACCTCTATCCGACCTAGATCCCCGTGAACAATAATCAAGTCTGTCTAGTATGATCTCCCTCTCTAAAGGATAATCTTTTCTAGCCATGGGATCTATATCGCTACCTAGAACCAATCCAAGAACTTCAATCATCTACCAAGCATGTTTCTCGAACCTATTACATCATTTTACCTAATCGTATCTAGTCTACGCTTTCGGCATTCATTCTTTTTCTCTTTCTCTTTTTTTTTCATCTAGCTAGACTTTCTCTCTTTTTTTTTGCTAGCATCTCGGGTTCCTAGGACGTTGAAGTTGAAGGGTTCCTAATCAATTTTTTTTTCGATTTTGTTTATTGGATAACCCGACCCACAACTTAGACCCGAACCATCAAATCGATGCACTCATGTCCTCGAGCGATTTTCGTTGACGAGATAATGACAGCGGAGTGTCGAAATGCTCACTATCTTTTTCTGCACATGAAGAAATAAGAATGCATTTGATAACAGACTTTACCGATTTCAGCAAACATGGGAAAGGTTCTTATAGAAACTTTTCTACTTGGCTAGACAACATCGGTCCCATGGATTCTAACCAATGATTTCTATCCCACAAGCCATTCTAGACAATCCTAAAGGTCAAGCAATCAATTCAACAAAACTTAACCACGTTCAACGGATCACAATGTTTTCAGGACGTTTCTACTCTCTCATGCCATAGATCATCATATCAATGCTCAAAACGGTTTTATGCACGTGATCTTATATGTCCTAAACACTGTATGAGAATGCACAATCCTAACAACAAACTATATGATCCTAATGCATCCTATATGCCCATGCAACTAAAATGTGAAAATAAAAGGAAAAATGCATGCAACACTACTCTATATGGATATGGTTTGGCGTTAGATGAATCCTCCCCCAGACTTGGACTGGACACCGTCCTCGGTGTCAATTCTCGGCTAGTAGAGGAAACCAATAAGATGAGTCAAAAGAGAAGCAAATCAAAAAGGAAAAGAGTACTTAGCTCGCGATGTTCGTTCACTCGCACTTAAGTCTGCCTACGTCAATCGCATAGCTAGCTTCCTCGTCTCCTCAGTAGCTCCTCATTAGAACTCAACCTGGTGATAAAAGACACAAACCAATATCCGATGCAAAAAGAAAAAGAAAGAAAAGAAAAACTAACCTACAAACTCGGGTTGCCTCCGGGGAGCGCTTGCTTAAGGTCGTTAGCTTGACCAAACCTTCTCAACTACCATACGGTCTAAGAGGCGAAGATTATCGATCTTTCGCCAACCTGGATCATGAAGTATATGAGCATAATGGTCTGATAGGGTAGTCACTTGTTTAACTGAGTTAGATGGGTCGTGAATGCCCATGTGAGGTGATAACGAGTCATGTGGCTGATTAGGATCCTGACACGATCGTGTGGAAATGGGAGGCCCGATCGGGTGAGTCATCTGTAACTTTGAGCTACGGATCAGTGCTGATCGTGTTGCGCTAGAAAACCCTGTGCACCAGACGAAAAACAACAACAAATGAAGAAAACGTGAGAAATTACTTAAGAAAAAGAAAAACAAACAAGACCCAGACTAGATAGAATCTAATCCTGTTGCCTAAATTGTCTCCGGCAACGGCGCCAAAAATTTGATGTCGCAAATCTAGGTGTAGAAATATGATCAAGTAATAATATTCCTAGACAAGTAGACAACTGAATCAAATCCAAATCTAAATCTAAATCCAAAGAAAATAATATGAG
>NW_010960776.1:0-247 GCF_000463585.1 Tarenaya hassleriana
CGGAATACTGGAATGACCCACATGAGATTGTCACATGGACTAGCGTCATGACTTGAATCTCGTATGGCGGTTACATGATTGGATCCTAAGACCTGAGATATCTACGGAATCTAACATGAGGAGTTGAGTGCTTTGAATACGTCAAACGCCCTGCGTAACAGGAGGACTATAAAGGCGTGTATCAGTTATGAAACGAATCATGTGCTGGATTGTAGATAATCAAGATGGGATTTGTACCTCTCGTAAA
>NW_010960777.1:0-247 GCF_000463585.1 Tarenaya hassleriana
GGAGCACCAGTACTCTTCGTGAAGAAGAAGGACGGGAGTATGCGTTTGTGCATTGACTACCAGGGGCTCAACCAGGTAACCATCAAGAAACAGTACCCGTTACCGAGGATTGATGAGTTACTGGACCAGCGACAGGGAGCCCAGTGGTTCTCAAGGTAGATTTACGATCCGGATATCATCAGATTTGGGTCAAGGAGGATGACGTGCAGAAGACGGCGTTCCGGACGAGATATGGACACTTCGAGTT
>NW_010960778.1:0-247 GCF_000463585.1 Tarenaya hassleriana
GAGTGCGTCCAAACACTTTTAGAGTGCATCCAAACATGTTTAGAGTGCATCGAAACTTTTTCAGAGTGCGTCAAAACATGTTTTGAGTGCAACAATCGATATTTAGAATTCGTCGAAACATGTTTAGAGCACGTCAAGACATATTCAGAACACATCCAAACATGTTTAAAATGTATCGAAACATATTAAGAGTGCATACAAATATGTTTAGAGTGCACTAAAACAATTTTAGAGTGCGTCGAAACAT
>NW_010960779.1:0-247 GCF_000463585.1 Tarenaya hassleriana
ACTCTTAGTATGTTTTGACGCACTTTAAACAAGTTTGGATTGTTGAGATATACCGGATCTTAAACAATATTACAAGATATATCGTATATTGGATATCTTATCAAATCCGGAAAATATATATTTAGAAATATTTATTATTATATCTACTTTACATATTCAATGTAAGACTCTCATCTATTTATATGATATTTTGATTATCAATAAAATATATCATTCCGCAAATTTCTACATGGTATCAGAGCTTCTG
>NW_010960780.1:0-247 GCF_000463585.1 Tarenaya hassleriana
TCTGGCAGATTGTGGGATTGTCTCACAGCTGACTCTACCTGGAACGCCACAGTGGAATGGCACAGCTGACTCTACCTGGAACCCCGTGTTGGTTGTGATGCTCTACGATGATCCGTGATATGATATTTTGACTATGTATTGACTCATTGGTTTATGAATGCATTACTTTTCCCGTTATATGATTAACATATTTGTTATATTACGGTGAATATCCTTGAATCATTGCAGATGATTCTAAACTCCCTGG
>NW_010960781.1:0-247 GCF_000463585.1 Tarenaya hassleriana
TTCTGAGTCATCGAATCACTTACCGGACGATGGATATTAGTTTGGGTTGATTTTCAGATCAACGGATTATCCACCGAGAGATGGATGCCGATTTTTGTCGATATGTAGGGATTAGATAAATGTGTTTTCTAAATATGCTCTTAACTTTCAACACATATATTAGATCTGCGCGATCATGGGGTTTACATGTAGTTATTAAAAAACCTTTCTAATGACATAAAGAAAGAATAATTTGGACACGTTTTGT
>NW_010960782.1:0-247 GCF_000463585.1 Tarenaya hassleriana
AAGAGTTGGTCAGCCCCGGACCAAGCTCAGAATTTTTCTCAAAACGGACAGATCGGCGGACCAGAGAAGCTGACTGAGGTCAGTCCAGCGGACCAGATTCTGGTCAGCTCCGGACTGGACCTCAGACACTTCTGAAGTCTGAAATTTTATCCTTTTTCCTCATGATCAATCTCAAGCTATTACCATCCATTAGTAGAGCAGCTGTCAAGGCCTCGATCGTCATGGTTACGGGTCATGCCCTAGCTGA
>NW_010960783.1:0-247 GCF_000463585.1 Tarenaya hassleriana
TCAATCTGGTTGTATATGATAGTAACAAAATTAAATAAACAGTTTTGACTTAGATATAGTATATAAACAATATAGTTGAATAAAACTATAAACCTTAAATATCAAGAAGAAAAAGACCAACAGGCTGATTTGACGGTTAAATTTGGAGGAGGAGCCTACCAAGAAGATGAAACTAGAAAAAAGGCCAAAAGGCTTATTTCATGGCTAAGAACAGAGGAGGAACCTACCAAGAAGATGAAGTGAAGAC
>NW_010960784.1:0-247 GCF_000463585.1 Tarenaya hassleriana
TCGCTGTGTGTACTGTGATCGGAATCCGAAATGGGTAATTATGTGTTGTATCCATCTACCCATTGCCATTATTTCCAGGGTTCATGGATTTTGATCGATTATTTGTCATGATCGGCTTGTTTCTCGTTGCTTGTCGATTAGATTTGAGTGGAAATCATGGATGTTGTACAACAGAATCTCTAACATCTGTTTAGTGTAGTTCTATTATTGTATTCCTTCACTGGAAATGGAACGTGAGGAAAAAAAA
>NW_010960785.1:0-247 GCF_000463585.1 Tarenaya hassleriana
TAGAAATATTATTGAGGGGAATATGATTAAAGCCCATAGAATGACAAACCACCATGATTGCAACCTAACCTATCTGGACAAACCACCAGTGATAGGTTCAATGGGAAACCGAATTGTGGGGGGTCGATGGAATCACTCGAGATGGATGTCTCTTCAGATTCCTATGATAAGAGTGATACAATTTGGGAATGTTGAGTTTATGCTCTTAAAGATTCTCTTATCTCCTACGAGAGTGGAGTATATTGAG
>NW_010960786.1:0-247 GCF_000463585.1 Tarenaya hassleriana
ACTCCCTTCGCCAATTGTCTACTTCCCCGTAGTCCTTGCACATTTGCACAAATGTGCGAGGCACATCCGATATCTAATACCCGTGATGTAGAAGTACACAAGTTAGCCTCTATAACGAAGATACCAGAAGTTGAAGCTTCTGCAAGATTCTTCTTCCTCTGATCTTCCAGGTAGAGTCTGCAATTTTTATACCAATGCCCAACAGCATGACAGAAATAACACTCTTCCTTCTTGGGTTTAGGCTTAG
>NW_010960787.1:0-247 GCF_000463585.1 Tarenaya hassleriana
GAACTTGAAGGGTGGCTCAAACCATGCCCTTGTTCAACTTATGATATCGTGAGACAAAGAACAGAATTCGAGCTGTTAATGCCTTGGTTAGATGATCTCTAACTCAATTCTAAGTGGGTGGTCATGGCGTCTTACTAGAGGCTAACCATGACTTGCAGTTCGGGAAAGGTTCCCAAAGTCACTGCTACTTAGAATGGGCCTACAGGGTCACACACCACTAGGGATAGACTTATACGTGAAGAATCCG
>NW_010960788.1:0-247 GCF_000463585.1 Tarenaya hassleriana
TTGTGTCATGCTGACTTGACACGGCCAACGTCATGGACTTGACGGGCATGGAGGCGCCCCTTGACTAGGGTATATGGCTGGACCCTTTGGTGGACTCCATACAGGTGTGTTTATTTTTCTGTTGTGTCATGGACTTGACATCGGTAGTCACGTGACGTGACAAGCGCTTGAGACGATATTGTCGTGTGATGCGACGGCCAACGTCACGCGAGTGACGGGCGTGTGATGCACACCTAGTCATGCTGAC
>NW_010960789.1:0-247 GCF_000463585.1 Tarenaya hassleriana
TAGATGATCTATAACTCAAAAGCCAAATAACCATCTATGCCCGATGAGCTCGTCGATTGTTTACTGATCATATTATTAACTTCATAACTTCCAGAAAACATATCAAAATACATCTTTCTTTATATCATTAGAAAGCTTTTTCTAATATTACGCATAGACACTATAATCGCACAGATCTAATATATAAGCAAAACGTTATGAGCATATTTAGACAACACATTGACGGAATCCCTATATATCGATAAAA
>NW_010960790.1:0-247 GCF_000463585.1 Tarenaya hassleriana
AAAAAAAAAGCATAATGCAAACATTTGTAGAAAAAGAAAAAGATGAGGAATCCCGCCGGTGGGAAATAAAAGAATAATAATTAAAAATAAAGATAAAAGGAATGAGTCTTTGGAAAAGGAAAATAGGGATGTAAAAGAGAGTGGAAAATGATTGGAGAAATATCATTTTAACATATTGAGATAATAATATAATGCTACTCCCTCCACTTGGTACCACTCTTATCAAAATGCTTTCCATTTCATGAAA
>NW_010960791.1:0-247 GCF_000463585.1 Tarenaya hassleriana
GTGTCCGTGTCATCGGGAGAGGTGAGGTCTGTGGCCTGGGGGTCCGTGCGTTCCTCGGGAGCGTGTTCTTCAGCAGTTCGCTCCTCGACAGCTCGAGCCCTGGCCCTCATGAGAACGCGTACGTTGTCGGTCTCGGTGCTCGAGTCCGAACCGACAGTAGATGTCCCCTCTTTGTTTGGCATGTTGGGGAGTGTCGGAAAGCGCTGGTCCGTGTGTTGAACCAGGCTCTGATACCAAAATGTCACGC
>NW_010960792.1:0-247 GCF_000463585.1 Tarenaya hassleriana
CAGTGACAGAATAACTCACTTAAAATTCAAAATCTCATTAAACGTCTATAATACTTCGACATGCAATATAACAATCTAATGTATAACGATGATTGTATAATAATTTAATTTAATCAATATATTTTTTATATATTCAATTAATAATGTATATCATTTTTTAACAATATTCATATTAATACATTTTATAAAAAATAATTAATATATATTTTAAATGTATAACCCGCGCATCGCGCGGATCTCTCCTAGT
>NW_010960793.1:0-247 GCF_000463585.1 Tarenaya hassleriana
ATGATGCATATACAAGCTATATTCCCATAAAGAAAAATAACCCTACAATAATTTTCTATATCGGACTAAGATCCGTATTTCACATAAGAACAAGTTGTTACACTTAGCCTTACGCTATTTAGGTAGACATCTAATGTCAATCACATCCAATGTGACTTTTAGATCTTTTATGAGACTATGATATCGAATATCATTGCATACTCGTCTCATCTGTGCCATTAAGTCTCAAGTCAAACTTGACAACTTA
>NW_010960794.1:0-247 GCF_000463585.1 Tarenaya hassleriana
AGACTAAATCAAAGCAAGCAAGTGGAAGTGATGGTGGAAATATATGGAATCAATAATAACTAAGATGAGAAAGCAATAAAAAACGAGTAAACTATCAAGCAACGATGACTACGGGCGTCGGGATCGTATTCGTGTGCATGGGTATATGCTAAGCATGAGAGAATCACGATTATGATTTGTATTCGAGAATCGTCAAGCAACAAAGATAGAGAATTCACCTCTCGGTCTACTAACTCACTACCTACAG
>NW_010960795.1:0-824 GCF_000463585.1 Tarenaya hassleriana
AATCATGTCTATTTGAGTCACAGTTGATCAGATTAAGCAACGATTGCATAATCGGATCAGAAAACGAAAAATTTCGGAATCTGGACCTTGGACTGTCCGTTCTAGACATAGAACGGACGTTCCATGCTTCGCAGAACGAGCGGACCGACTTCAGAAGTCAGAACGGACGTTCCACGTTGAAACAACACAGAACGGACGGTCTGCAGTTGGCGGAACAGACGGTCCATGACACCAGAATGGACGGTCCACTCTCAGCCATGGAACGGACGGTCTCAACCATCCGGAACGGACGGTCCGCAGCAGACAGAACGGACGGTCCAGTGCGGACCATCTGTTCTGATCTGTGCAGTCCGCCACTCCAGACCGTCCGGTCTAGCTTACCCAGAACGGACGGTCTAGGGTTTGTCCACGTGATCAGATCACGTTCTCCGGCGTTCTCAGCCCCGATCAGACCTGAAATCGATCTGAATTCACCTGTGGACCCAAAATTCGAACTCCTGCACTATATGCAACATGAAACATGCAATCTACCATAGATTCAATCATCAAACATGCATAGAATTCAAAGCAAACATGGATTTAAACAATTCAAATCCTAAAACGTGCGTGATCGGGTTCTACGAAATCAAAACAGAGCAACCAGGCTCTGATACCACTGTTGGGTTTCCTGGGATCTCTAGAGCGAATCCTATTCCTAAGAGATCGATTCTAGGGTTTGCGCAGCGGATATAAAACAAAAATTTAATAAACCCTAGAACCATGCTTCTAATGAATCGTAGAAACGTTAGAACGCTTACCTCAATCGATCCGAGGCCTGTATCAAT
>NW_010960795.1:975-1218 GCF_000463585.1 Tarenaya hassleriana
TGCACTTCGAGAAAACGAGACTTAGAACTTGTTGAGCTTTTTGGATCTGACCAAAAACTCTCCAAGAACTGCAAAAGTCGGCTGCAGAAAGTCTCATACGAGTTAGGGTTTTTAATCTCCTTCTTATAAGATGATTTAAACCTAATTCGGTTTAATTTCGAAAAAACTGAAGCGCGGAACGGACGGTCCAGAAAAGCACGTGGACCGTCCGTTCCAGCACGTAGAACGGACGGTCTGCTCACG
>NW_010960795.1:1522-2749 GCF_000463585.1 Tarenaya hassleriana
ACAAGTCATAGACGGTCTCTAGCAAGACATTATGACTACCTATCTCGAATAGAGTTTGTTTGTGATCATACGAAAGCCAGTGATGATTCCGACTGATGATCCTTTTGTATCGCGATATCATATGTCGAACATAAGGCATGGACAAGCCACCTTATCTGATTCGACTGCTTTCTCGTTCACTGAGTTCGACTGTCTGAAATAGACGACGTTCGTCTATAGTGCGGCCACACATTTCTACAGTCTCGCTCACACGAGGGGCCCAGCGATATCTCTCTCTTTTACGAGAGGTACAAATCCCGTATTGACTATCTACAATCCAGCACATGATTCGTTTCGTACCTGATACAGGCCTTTATAGTCCTCCTGTTACGCAGGACGTTTGACGTATTCAAAGCACGCAACTCCTCATGTTGGATTCCGTAGATATTGATAACTCCTAATTCTCTCTATATTTCCTGGACGTTTTTATAGGATTTATATGAGGATCATGTTCATTTGTAGGCATTATTGGCGCGTTAGGAAACGAAACTCAGTTTGGTTGTGTTTTTATAGGATTACAGGTCTCGGACGCGATTTGGACCAAAACGGGAGCAATCTGGAGCTAAAGGGATGAAATACGTCAAGAGCTTCCTTCTTGATTCGGCTGGAGTCAGACACCCCGAGTCATATACCCCGAGTCAGAATGCCCGAGTCAGATACCCCAAGTCAGACACCCCGAGTCAGAAGAATGGGCCAGGCCGAATTCTTAATAGTCCCGTTTTGACTCGGTCGAGTCAGAGTACTGACTCGGTCCGAGTCAAAACCCAGAAAAAGCCCAGATTCGTATTTTCAGAGTTGGAATGGGAGTAGGACTTGAGACGTCTTAGAGCGGAGACAGACTTTATACAGACTTTGGAGAGCTTTGGTGAGAGAAATAGGAGTTTTACGGGATTTCGGGAAGAAGAAGGAGAGTTGGAACGTGAAGATCGCTTGCTGTCGACATGAGTCTTTCTTCTCCCTCTTTTCTTTCTGTTTCTGGTTTTGTTCAGTGTTTTTCCATGAACCTGAGTAGATCCACGGCTGTGGGTTAGAGATTCATTTGTGTTTTGGGTATGTTTGAACCCTAACTTGGTTGCGATTTGAATTTGTTTCGGTTTTATCGATTTGTGCTTTCTTCGATTGGTGTTTGCTGACCCCTTGGCCAATTATTACAGATTCTGAACTACATAGGAATATGGGTTTAGTTTC
>NW_010960795.1:5975-6195 GCF_000463585.1 Tarenaya hassleriana
ACCGAGTCAAGTGTTGACTCGGCCTTCCTTCGTTCTGACTCGGACCGAGTCAGTTCTCTGAGCCCCACCACCGACACCGAGCCAGCCTGGAACATCTCCGAACCCTCCACGACGACTATTAAAGACGTTCCAGAGCCCAGAAAGCCACCATTTAGCACAGGGACGCTGGATAAAGCAGAATGGAGTCTAGAGAATGCCCCGAAGGTGAAATTGAAGCCTC
>NW_010960796.1:0-247 GCF_000463585.1 Tarenaya hassleriana
ATATTACGTTACGCCTACTCTATGATGACGTATACGTAGTTCTTAACTTCTTATGTATTATGTATATATATATATATATCTATATATATATGTTCCAAACCTATATATTTGTATGTGGGTCTATAAAGAAAAAAACTGATCTACATATCTATATGTATTCAAAAAATTTGGATCTAATAATAGGGGTGTAATGTAATGTCTAGATCCCCGAATAAGTTGTGTATGATGATGATATACATAATAGAAG
>NW_010960797.1:0-247 GCF_000463585.1 Tarenaya hassleriana
TAAATGCTACGTCACATGCAGCACATAGAAGGCCTAAAATCATAAAGTCTTAGACAAATTCCAAAATATAGTTGTTGCAAATCCTTAATGGGCCGAGAGAGCTTAAGGAACAGGCCCATGGGTTGCGTCTTGGGTTTAAGCATCGTCGACTTCAAGTGTGAAAATGTTCCGGTTCGGGTTTCGTCTGAAAAGTGAAATATCGTCCTTGGACTCCCGGGATCCGCTAAGAATGTGATTGACGGCCTTG
>NW_010960798.1:0-247 GCF_000463585.1 Tarenaya hassleriana
TCCTAAATAGAATAAATATAAAACTTTGTTCGTTATCCTAAAAAAGATTCCTTATATCTACGTGATTGTTTTATTTTTATCCATGTGGTTCTAATATATAATATTCATGATCTTATACGAATTTATAAATATTCATGCACTATAAATATATATTTTATACAATAAAATTTTGGTAGATCAATCGACAATTTGTTTAGCAGATTAGTAATTAGGTTAGAAAATACTATAATATATATATATATATATA
>NW_010960799.1:0-247 GCF_000463585.1 Tarenaya hassleriana
AGATACTGGCCATTCCACAATGGCACTAACCTTTCCCGGATCAGCCTTGACTCCTTCAGCTGAAATGAAAAATCTCAAGAACAAAAAAGGATCTCGGAGGAAACTTCTTCAAATTGATATAGAGTTTCTCTTGTTGCAACACTATCATTAATTGGCCAAGATGTTCCATATGTTCAACGGCATTTATTTTTACGAAAGACCAATATCTCATCAAAAGATACCAAAACAAACCGACCATGGGGGGGGG
>NW_010960800.1:0-247 GCF_000463585.1 Tarenaya hassleriana
ATCCAAATACTTATGATCATCTATATGATCATCAATCACACATCATACTAGTCTTATTATGAGCGTTCACATCGACACACGAGAGATGAGCATCGACTTTCGAGAGATGATGTTGGAAGGATTCCGGTTCATAGAGTGTGTGAGAGCTCTTGCGTTTAACGTGAGTTAACTTCGTTGCGAGCGAACAAATTTCGCAGAGCTAAGTTTCTCTATCCCTCTTATTGGTTCCTTTGATATGTTGTCTTCG
>NW_010960801.1:0-247 GCF_000463585.1 Tarenaya hassleriana
GAGGCAGGATCGAGACCGAGACTGGTGACAGCGATCTCGGCGAGCAGCAACCGGCGAGAATCCGAGATTGAGAGTGAGAGAGAAGCAAGAAAAAAAAAAGTCTGCGAAACTGAGAGAGAGAGGAGGGAGGAAGCGGGCAAACATAACAAAAGAGGTTAAAATCTAAAACCCTAATTTTTTTTTTTTGAGATCACGAGCTAGCTCGTGAGCTGACCGAGCCAGCTCGTCTAGGCTCGGCTCGTCACGA
>NW_010960802.1:0-247 GCF_000463585.1 Tarenaya hassleriana
GTATTGATAAGTACTTCAGGGTTTACGTCAGAGGCAGGAAGAGAGGAAAGGAAGCAGTAAATGATGAAGATCAAGAGGGAGGAGCTGAAGAAGTGGCTGAAGAAGGAGCTGGAGGGACAGGAGAGAGGAGCTGAAGCAAGAAGGGACATCTGAAGAGTAAGGTACGCTGCTTTTGGATTGTTTGTGTGTTTGTGTATAAGGATAGTATATGTTGATTGTGTTTGTTGCATAGTTGGTTAGTAGTTGT
>NW_010960803.1:0-247 GCF_000463585.1 Tarenaya hassleriana
GAGTCACGCGGTCCGCCGGACCAGAATTGGTCAGCGGCGGACCGCACGTTCGAAAACCAGCACAGCAGGCGGACCAAAAGAAACCGAAGCCCCGGTCCGGCGGACCACGAGTTGGTCCGGCGGACCGGACTTCGATTTTGGTCAGCTACCCAGGCGGACCAAGAGAGCAAACAGCGGACCAAATAGTATTGGTCCGCCGGACCAACAGTTGGTCCGGCGGACCAGACGTGACGTTTGGTCCGGCGAG
>NW_010960804.1:0-247 GCF_000463585.1 Tarenaya hassleriana
ATTAATAAAATCATATTCACATGAATATATTTACATCTAGAACCCTAGACCCCAAACCACAAAGTACCCAGCAATAATAACCCCATGACCAACTCCAATCAACCACAAACCCCAATTACTTTACAAACACAACCAAATCCAAAGCCTTGGGAAGAGATCTTAGATCTTAGAATGGAAACCCTAAAGAGAAACCCTCAAGAAAATGACTTTGACAAACCCAGGTTATAAAGAAACTTCTCAGACCTTG
>NW_010960805.1:0-247 GCF_000463585.1 Tarenaya hassleriana
TAACTGCACGTACATATATACATACATACATATACCCGATGTTTATGATATGAGATTAATCTTCGTCAAAACAGAATCTTTGAACAAGAATCTATGTGTATACTTGAGCATGGATTGATGAAAGAAACGTACCCTTATCCTCAATGCTTTGTTCGTCTCGGTAAGCATTTGTTCCTGCCCGAGAGAAGATCATCGGTTAGTTGGAGCGAAATCGAAAGGGGTATAATTCTCTAATCCTTTTGTGTTG
>NW_010960806.1:0-2893 GCF_000463585.1 Tarenaya hassleriana
TGACGAAGCCTCTCCCTTCGTCAAAACATGATGGTCATGTTAAGGGTATGTGGATTAGATGTTTGTAGGATAGATCATAGAGCATAGTGGGAGATTGTTGGTTGTAATGCTCTAGGATGATCCGTGATATGACATTTTGACTTTGTATTGATTCATTGGTTCATGAATGCATTACTCTTCCCGTTATATGATTGGCATGTTTGTTATATTTCGGCATCCTTGAATCATTATAGAATGATTCTAAACACCCTGGTCAGTTATCATTGTGGGAACAATGATGAATTGAGACTAGCATGAGGTGTGATCGATGCATTGGATGCATATCACAATCATGGGTACTCGTTGTGAATGAGTGACTGGTTGACCCGCATGAGATTGTCACATGGACAGAGTCATGACTTGAATCTCATACAGCGGTTCGTTCTTGGATCCTCAGACCTGAGATGTCTAGAATATATGATGTGAGGAGTGGCGTGTCTTGACTGCGTCAAACGTCGTCTTTAACCGGATGATTATAACGGCGTTGATCAGATACGTTCACAAATCATATGGAGATAATAGACATGCAACATGGGACTTATCACCTCCTTAATAGGAGAGATATCGCTGGGCCTTCTCGTGGAAGTCGGACTATGAAAATGCGTGGCCACGCTATAGATGAAGTTGCATCTATTTTATTAGTCGATTTGCCAAGACGAGAAAGCGGTTGAACTTGAAGGGTGGCTCAAACCATGCCCTTGTTCAACACATGATATCGTGAGATAAAGGATCAGAACTCGAGCTGTTATTGCCTTGGTTAGATCACCTCTAACTCAATTCAACGTGGGTGGTCATGGCGTCTTGCTAGAGGCTAACCATGACTTGTAGATCAGGAATGATTCTCGAGGCTGCTGCCACTGCGAATGGGCCTACAGGGTCACACACCATTAGGGATGGACTTATATGTGAAGTTTCGGAAAGGAAGACTTGGATTTGGTCGGAAAAATCGTTTTCGGATCAAATAAGAGTGTTGGGACATTTTCAGCCTTCTGACTCGGACCGAGTCAGTACTTGACTCGAACCGAGTCAGTTCCATGCTAGTCGGAGCCCAGAAAGCGTTTTGGGCTTGGCTGATGTTTTAACTCGGTCGAGTCAAAGTTTTGACTCGGACCGAGTCAAAGTTTTGACTTCGCACCATTGTTGTCACAATACAACTCAATGGGATCTGCAATGCTAGGAATGACGCCCAGGTCTCCCACGAATTTCCTGATCCAAACAGCTTCCTTAGCTGCATCCGATGCTGCTATGTACTCGGCTTCTGTAGTCGAATCTGAACCCTAAAACAGAGCAAAAACTCAGAAGAAATCGTTTCTTTCATAGTTCTAGCTCCCGGGATTAGATCCCACTTCATATACTTCACAGATCCTAGCAGATCAGTTCCAAAAGTGTTTGGAATCCTTCCCGTCGGTGTGGATACGTGTAGAGGAGCTGTATTTTCAGCTCTTGGTGATTAAAACAGGCCCTGGATCGATTGCTACTTTCAGATCTTCAGGAAAGAGGTAAGTATTCGATTTCTACGGTGATATACACGATCTGTCGGGGTTTTACGGATGATTTTGGTTGCGTGTGACGTTTGACTAGGTTTAGATTATCCTTCCGCTGCATGAAACCTAGTAAACCAAACCCTAGATCGATATGATCGCATGCTAGGAATCCGTAGCCTAAAACCCAACAAGAAGGCCTTGGACGAACCAAAAGACCAGCCTCATATAGACCAAGGCAGAACGTCGGACGAACCGGCGTACTTCGGACCAACCGAAGTAATCGGACAAACCGGGGCTTGGACGGACCAAGTATACTCGACACTCAAAGTGGAGGAGAAAAAATTCTGATTTCTTAGATTCAAAACAAGTCTGAAAATTACAAAGGAAAGGGAAAGCTGAAATAAGCAAAAGTCTCAACAACTAAAAAAACGTAAAACGAAACACATGCATGGCATAGAGAATCTCTACTATTAATGGAGAAAAGAGCTGTAGGATTAGTGACTTGTTAGCAAGAAGCTTCCTTTTGTTGTCTTAGAGCTTAGGTTATCCCTCTTGGCACATAAGGATGGTTCGAACTCTCGGGATCTCGTCCGTAAATGCATGCTCAATCCCGGTCTTCGGCTCGCTCAACACTTGAGACACAAATGCGTTGAATTGTTGACGCATTGCTCGAGTCTTTGATCGCGTGAGAGGCGGCTCCATTCGACGCGGGATTGGTATGGACGATGCCAAGGTACTTGTCTCCCGTGCTTGCTTGCAATGCTCCGTTCCCAACTCCTTTCCGAGCTCCGCATCTCCTAGCCCCGCATCTCCAAGCTCCATGTCCGGGTCTGATCCAAGCTCCGCATCCTTGGTGATGTCCTCGTCACATTCAAAACGGTGTTGATTATGTTATCAAAAAAATTCTTCTCTATATGCATCACATCCAGATTGTGTCGAAGCGTTAGTGAGCGCCAGTAAGGCAAATCCCAGAAAATACTACGCTTATACCAATTATGCCAATCACCGAATCTTTTGCACTTCTTGTGCCCAAAATTACCTCCACATTGCATAGAAGCTTCCAAATCATCCAAATATCCACTATTTATTCGCTCAGAATAAATTTGCTCTCCAATTTGCATAATAGGTCCTTCCTCTTTAACGATTTTACCTTTGCTAAAAAGCGTACGGTTTTGTCTGAATGGATGATTCATTGGAAGAAATCTGCGATGACAGTCAAACCAGCACGACTTTCTCCCATGTTTCAATTGAAACGCTTCGGTTTTCTCCATGCAAAACGGACATGCAAGTCTTCCGTGTGTGCTCCATTCCGATAACATTCCATATGCCAGAAAATCACTGATCATCCAAAGAAGAACCGGTCGACAGTT
>NW_010960806.1:2903-6591 GCF_000463585.1 Tarenaya hassleriana
TTTTATAGCAGCGACTCCAATGTCCCACAAATCCTTCAACTCGTTAATTAGAGGCTGTAAATACACATTAAAACTATTTTTCGGATATTCTAGTCTAGGAATCAACAATGTCTGAAACTTAAATTCTCTTTTCAAGCATATCTCAGGTGGTAAATTATATGGGGAAAGTATAACGGGCCATAACGAATACTGCACGCCAGACTGTCCGTACGGACTAAATCTATCTGTACATAAACAAAGATACACATTCCTAGGCTCGGAAATACCACATTGAAATTCTTCCACGCCAGATCATCCAGTAGATGTTGCATTTCTCCATCAACGGCAGAATGTTCTGCATGCCACCTCATATGCGAAGCCGTTTGTTGTAATTCATATAAACGTTTCAATCTGTACGATACCGACATATAAAACATCTTTTTGTACGGAGTTTTTCTCCGTACATTCTTACTTGGATGGTATCTATTAGCCCCACAGAATTTACACTGAACCAATTCTTTATCTTCACCCCAATAAAGCATGCAACCATTTTTGCAAACATCAATCTTTTCATAGGGCATTCCCAAATTCTTCAAAATAGCTTTCGTATCATAATACGGTTTTGGAGCTTCGTTATTTTCAGGTAAATATTTACGCAATGTTTGAAAAAATGAATCCATACAACTTTCTGTGACATTATAATTCGTTTTCATACTCATCAATCTTGATGCCAGAGATAAACGAGACTGACCTTCTTTACATCCTTCATAGAATCGGATGATTTGCCATATGCAACATGTCGAAAAACCGTTTTGTTTCGACATTGGGCTCCTCCTCTTGTGAGTTTTGATCAATCGATGCCCCAGAAAAAGCATATGTCACCATTTCAATATAAGGATTTCAACATAAGGATTTCTTGAAACTTCATCTACATCATACCGACACATGTCCCGTCATTGTGATTGTACGGACTTCCTTTCCATGAAATCGCCAAATGTAATAGTCATCCACAAACCCCCTTCGAAATATATGTTTTCAAACATCTTCTTGATTCCGATATTTAAAATTCTGACAATTTGTACATGGACATAACATTTTTCCACGTTCTTGGCACAATGGCTGCATGGAAGCAAAATTCATAAATTGCTCCAAACCGGTAATGAATTCTTGCGTTACCTCTTTTGTAATCGGATCAACTTTTTCATATATCCATCGTCGGGATGAATGAATATTCGGATTTGTTGAAGAAGACATTTTGGGGAGAATTTTCGGTGTAAGGATAGTAGAAGAATAATTTAGAGAGTGGTTTGGGAGAATAATGGTCGAGTGGCTTAAATAGAAAACAATTCCAACGGACGTCCATTAGAAATCCGTTAGAACAATTCACTCGTTATCCATTCCAACGGATATCCATTGGAATTATTCGATCGTTATATATTTCAACGGATATCCGTTGGAACAAGTCGAACATTTGATAACGGTCGGATTATTCTAACGGATATCCGTTGAAAAGTTTTGGACGTTAATTGCAACGGATATCCGTTGAAAATTACGTAGAAAATATCCAACGTGACTATCCGTTAATATCCCGTTGGGAATTCCAACGGATTTCTAATGGGCATATCCGTTACACATCCGTTGGAATTCCATTAAAAAAACCGTTAGAATAATTCCAACGGACATCCATTGGAGATCCGTTGAAATATTTTCAACGGAAGAATCCGTTGGAAAAATCATTTGGAAAATGACAATTTTTTTGTAGTGATCTCGCATGTCACCCCCTGTTGTTCGGACACTAGTAGTCGCACCGTCATACATATCCTTCAATACTTGTATGTATCTTACCGATACTTCCCTACGCTATACACCCATCAAAAAACCTCTCTTTTACCTCGATCATAAGCTTTTTCGAGATCGATAAATACCATGTGCAAATCTTTCTTCATATCTTGAAACTTCTCCATCAAGTTTCTAATGAGAAAGATTGCTTCCATTGTAGACTTTCCGGGCATAAAACCAAATTGGTTTACGGAAATAGATGTATCGCTACGTAAATATCGCTCCACGATCCTTTCCCACAACTTCATCGTATGACTCATGAGCTTGATGTCTCTATAATTTGTGCAACTCTGGATATCTCACTTATTTTTAAATATAGGGACTAAAGTGTTTTGTATCCATTCATTTGGCATCTTCTTCGACACTAGCATTTTATTAAACAACCTAGTAAGCCAAATTACTCGATCTTCTCCTAAGCACTTCCATACTTCGATAGGAATACCATTGGTACCACATGCTTTACCTATTTTTATCTTTTTTAGCGAGTCTCTCACTTGTACACATCTAATCCTTCTAATATACCCGACATTTATCTCTCTAGTGATGGTCTTTAGTTCTATGTGGTCCGTATCCATACTTTTGTTATATAGGTCATCGAAGTAACTTCTCCATCTCTCTTTGATGTCGTCATCTCTAACTAGAGTATTACCTTCTCTATCTTTAGATGTATCTAACCATGTTCAAATCTCTAGTTCTCCACTCTCTCGTTCTAGCTATCCTATATATGTCTTTTTCTCCCTCTTTTGTCTTGAACTTCTCATACATCCTTTCAAAGGCCTTTGCTCTTATTTGGCTAACGACTTTCTTCACCTCCTTCTTAGCCAACTTATATTTTTCATATGCCTCGTTTGTATTATATTTAGGCAATTTTCTATACCAATCCCTTTTGGTCTTTAAAGCCTTTTGTACTTCTTCACTCCATCACCATTTTTCCTTTGTTAGTGGTCTATACCCTTTTGATTCTCCAAGTACCTCACTGGCAATACTCTTAATACTAGACGACATATCTAACCACATTTCATTTGCATCTTTATCTTCTCTCCACACCTTCTGTAATATCCGAATCCCATAAGAAATATCTAATTATTTTTAAGGAATAAATAATTAATAAAAAGGACCCAAATAATAAGACGGAGAAGAATTCGGAATCGAAAGACATTCAAGAAGGCCTAAAAATGGATAGAGAAGCCGGACTAAAAGGCCAGAATATGTCGAAACGGACGAAAAACGCTGACTTTCTTCCACTTTTGGTCTGGGGAAGAAAATGCCGGAAAACGTTGACTTTCTTCCACTTTTGACCACAATTATTTCGCGACAAATGTGACCCACGCGCCGCCTGCTTCCACTCACCGCATAGTGTGCAACATGGACTGGTCCCCTGCCCCATTTTCGGGTCCAAACTCTCTCCAAAATCGGGCTTTTAACTGGCTCCAACAGTTGAAGATCACTATTCTGCAACCCAGAGACTGGTTCTTCGAAAACAGAAGAAAAGAGAGAGAATCAGGGAGAATTGAGGTGCAACCAGCGCGGAAAATCAAAGAGGGTCAACTATAGAAGGTTTTGGAGAATTTCGCAGCGTGAAACCACCTGTGGAACTCGCACAGGTTCGGAGAAGATCACCTATTGCAGAAATCCGAGGTGAGTGGCTTTGAGTTAGATTTGTGAGATTCAATTCTTATGTCTAATGGTGTAGATTGATGTTTCTTCAAGGATCTAGGACCTACATAATGATTAATGATGATTTGATAGCAATTGGAATCGAAAACGGATCGAAATATGGTGGAAAATTGCAAAAATGAGGTTGAAACATGCGAAAAAGATGAAGCGCAGAAGCCAAGACTGGACGAACTGCCAGTTTCGGACCGGACGG
>NW_010960807.1:0-247 GCF_000463585.1 Tarenaya hassleriana
TTCTCAATAACTATATTCTTTCATTTATTCATCCGAAAGGAAAGAACGAGATCATCTTGTACATTAGTTGATCTTAACTATTATCCTACCAACTTGACTCCATATGAGGCGATCATCACCATCAAATATAAAATCATTGTCATCCGAGTTGCCTTTCATTCTTCTAACTAACCATTTATTGCTTTAATCAATTTCATCCAAAAGAATGGGATCACTTATGTCTTTCATTTTGTATTGGCATTACAAA
>NW_010960808.1:0-247 GCF_000463585.1 Tarenaya hassleriana
ACTTAAGTTGAAAGTTACGTACCAAATAAGTGGGGGTAATGATCGCGCATCTCCTTCTCCGATTCCCACGTCATGTCGGAGACTCCTTGACTCCGCCACAAGACTTTGACCAAGGGAATCTCCTTATTCCGCAACTGCTTCATCTTGTAGTCCACTATTTGTAGCGGCTCATCACGGAAGTGTACATTGTGGGTAACCTCAATCTCCTGCGGCCGTAGAATGTGGGATGGATCTGCCACATATTTCC
>NW_010960809.1:0-247 GCF_000463585.1 Tarenaya hassleriana
CATAGGGTTGTGATGCTTCCCTTCTCATCGATTCAATACCCGGAAGGCCATCCGAGAAGGATGCGGGACCGAACTTAAGCGTCAGAGGTTACGAAATAATCGATGAGGCCAAAAGACAGCTGGAGGCCGAGTGTCCGGCCACCGTTTCGTGCTCTGACATCATCGCTCTCGCCACGAGAGATTCCGTGAAATTAGCAGGCGGTCCAACCTACCTTGTGCCAACCGGAAGACGTGACGGTTTCACCTC
>NW_010960810.1:0-247 GCF_000463585.1 Tarenaya hassleriana
GGTGTTCATGGCGTGAGGAGAAGCAGAGGACGCACACAAGCTCGGACAACCTCAAGAACAATGTGAGTGGCTTGAGTTGGATTTGTGAGATCTCATTCTCAATGTGTGATGGTCCAAATCGAGATTTCATTGCGTGTTTTTGGTTTAGAACATGTCTAGGGATGTAAAACTATGTTTTAATAGCACTTGGAAGCAACCCCGAATCGAAACGGATGAGAAAACGCGAAACAGAGTTCGGAAATGGCGA
>NW_010960811.1:0-247 GCF_000463585.1 Tarenaya hassleriana
ATGAGTGCTCTTAGGCTCGGGTCTAAGTTGTGGGTCGAGCATGTGTATATATGTACATATGTGTGCTTGAAAAAAAAAATAAAAAAAAATATTCTGCTCGACAACTTCAACGTCCTAGAAGCAGGGGAAAATTTTTTTTCAGAAGAGTATCAAAAAGAAAAATGAGAATATGAGATATTTGAAGATACGTTTGATAAAGATTGGTCAAAATCCGGAAGAATTCTAAATAACAAACCCCATCTCTATC
>NW_010960812.1:0-247 GCF_000463585.1 Tarenaya hassleriana
CAATATATACAAGTTTCAAAATAGAAAAAACAATAGACACAAGCTAAACAATAATAAATTTTGGATTATTTTACGAAAAATATTTCTCTGGAAAAGGTTGATGATATTATTTGTAATATTGGAAAGAATTTTTTTTTGATATATTTATATGACTACTTGCTAGCTTTGCCAAACAAAAAAATTACGAGGTTCGTCAAATTATAAAAGAAATTAAAAAACTTATATGTGGAGTTTAAAAGTGAAATAT
>NW_010960813.1:0-247 GCF_000463585.1 Tarenaya hassleriana
CCTTGTTTGGGGCGAGGCTCAGTCCGTTATTGGCTATCGACGACGAATGTTGCTTCAGAAAGCTGAATTTCTTGTGATTGACGACCTTAAAAAGGCAATGCGGAATTCCTTGTCATCAAGTCAAACATCTGACCCAGCAGGGGAATATTATAGCATAGCCTAGCTAGAAAAGGGAACTGAATCCGTACAACTTCTCGTTTCCGGTGCATGGTTGGTCTTAGGCATAAGCTCTTCTAACCGCAGCAGG
>NW_010960814.1:0-247 GCF_000463585.1 Tarenaya hassleriana
TAAAAACAATAACCAGAGGTGCTTTTCATGTCTTCCCCTGATCCTGCCCAATCGCTATCGAAAAAGCCTTCCAAATCGAGCTCTTGAATTGAGCAGAACTTGATCCCATATGATTTAGTTCCATTCGGGTATCTGAGAACTCTCTTTGCGAACACTAAATGCTCCTTCTTTGCACAATGTAGAAACTGTGGAGAATGTCTTCAGCGAAACCCGCTACTTCGGCCAGAAGGTTTGAAAGACTCCGGAT
>NW_010960815.1:0-247 GCF_000463585.1 Tarenaya hassleriana
ATCTGTTCTGTGACAACAAATCAGCTTTGTATTTGGCCTCGAATGCGGCATTTCATGAGAGAACGAAGCACATAGAGTTAGATTGTCATCTTGTCAAGGAGAAATTGCGGCAAGGACAGATTAATCCGATGAATGTGAAGTCTGACAATCAGTTGGCAGATTTTATGACAAAGTCCTTATAGCCTGCTCTGTTTCATTCTATGATGGCTCGATTACAAACTTCAAGTCTATTTCTTCCTCCAAAGGA
>NW_010960816.1:0-247 GCF_000463585.1 Tarenaya hassleriana
GAAAGGTCTTTGTCATATCTGTGCATAGATGCCAAGATCAAGCAGATCTAATATACGAGCAAACAGTTATGTGCATACTTAGACAATAGTCTTAAATTGTCGGCAAGTCGAATCATGGTCACCTATCGAATGATGACTAAATTTTTGTTTTTGATTTTCAGATCATCAGATTACGAATCGAGAGTAGGCTGACGATTTTTGTCGATATGTAGGCACTCGATGAGACTGTTGTCTAAATATGCACATA
>NW_010960817.1:0-2100 GCF_000463585.1 Tarenaya hassleriana
GACACCTAAGAAAGCTGTGAAAAGGAAAGGTGAAGCTGCAAAACATATGCCCCCAGCAAAAGCCTCAAAAGTCTCTGAGGAATACAGAAAAGAGAAGATGAAGGGGAAGAAGAAAATCCAGGAAGAAAAGGAACCACCCAGTTCACCTTCTGGATCAGAAGATGAGGAGCTACTGGCAAGCCTCTGTATGTCTCATCACTTTGTTGATGAAAAGTCCGAACAAAGATTCAATGACATGAAGAATCTCAACACAATTGTTGAGAGAAATGTAAATGTCAGCAACTTCAAGGAGCACTAGGATTAGAAGAAACAGTCACGTATGCTTGCCCACATAGCAAAATTCTGATCAAGGAATTCTATGCTAACCTCTCGAAGAAGATTGTGAGGGCGGGAGACCCGATGTACCATCGAGTGTACATACGGGGAAAGATCCTACACTTCTCTCCAGCAGTGATCAACAAGTTCTTAGGATTGAAGAACACAGTGGTGGCAACCATGGACGAATTGGATAGAGAGATTGATCAGAAGGAACTGGAAATAGCACTCACTGATAGCTATGACGAGAAGAGGAAAGAAGAGATAGCTCCAGTAGACCTGAATTTCGAATCTTCAGTTCTGTTCAAGATCGCCAGATCCAACTGGTTACCAACTCAGCGATCGAGTCTGATCCACAAGAGATTGGCAATACTCATCTATTGCGTGAAGAAGGGAATCAAGATCAATTATGGAAGTATGATCTTTGATCACATTCTGGATAGAGCACTGAACTTCAGAGCAAGGTTCAGGTTACCCTATCCATGCTTGATTCAGAGTATACTCACTAAGCAGTGCCCTGAACTCATTGATCCAAAGGAGAACACTGAGATAATCCAAAAACCTCTGGTGGTTGAGTCAAGGATCAAAAGGAAGAAGGGAAAAGGAAAGAAGGACTACAAGAAGATGCTGGAGACTCTCAAGGATGCTGAGAAAGCACTGATCAAGATGGAGCTCGGACTAAGGAAGCAGGCAACACACTGTCATTGTCAAAAAATTCGTGCAACCGTCCACGAATATGTTGAAGCAACTCTGAGTAATGTGTTCATTATTCATTCAGGTACTCCTCACCTTAATATTACTGTTTTTGATTATTTCATCCATGCCCACAGGGGGAGAAGTTGAGGAAGCCGAAGGAGACCTAGATTCAGAGGAAGAAGACTCAGAAGAGGAGGAAGAAGGAGATGATTCTGAGATGCCTAAACCAACTCCTAAGAAAGTGGAGGTATTGAAGAAGTCAGGAACGAGCAGGAAGGCTAGAAGAGCCAGGAGTCCTTCCGATGACTCATCACTTCGTTTTTGAGTTTTCGTTTGCTTATGATCTAAACTTTTCATGCTTTTGATGATTCTAAGTGTTGAACTGAAGTGTTATGTCTGTTTTTGGTAACCATGTGCTTTGATAACTCTAGTCAGTTTGTCTTGATCCTGGATGAATTCAGTTGAAGGATTCGTGTTTGTGTGCATGATCTGAAATAACCAAAAAGGGGGAGATTGTTAGTGCAAGTATTTGCACGTGTTGTTTTGGTTGTTGAAAGGTTGTTGCAGGACCAACAACCTATGAGAGATTTCAGGAGAAGAATCCGGCGAAGATTGCACTTGAGCAAATCTGAGATACAACTGACAAGATTCAGATGAAGTTAAAGGCTGAAGAGATAAAGTCAATAACAAGAGATAAGGCAAAATCCCGAAGATAGACACGAAATCAACAAGAATCAAGGTGAAGTCTGTCAAATCAATTGGTGAAGATCTGAGGCAAACCGGAGGAGCCTATATAAGGGAAACAAGATGCAGATCAAGAGATAGAGAGCATGAGCATAATCTCTTAGTCTATTTCGTTAAGTGAGTGTGTTCTCATTATTTGGGGAGTGCGAGTCTGAGAGGGAGACCGATTGGGCAAATCTCTTCTCTTTGGTGAGTGATTTATGTTGTGAGGTTTTTTGATCAGTAGAATTCATTGTGAGAGGGGAAGAAACTCAGGGGGAGTTTCGGGTGTGTGTAGTAAGTACGATTCTTACAACAAAAAGTGAGTTGTACTTGACTATCTTTCTCAAGTGAATAGAACTGATT
>NW_010960817.1:5723-6130 GCF_000463585.1 Tarenaya hassleriana
CTGCCGTGCTGCCCGCTTGAACGCCCAAAATTTGAGCGAGTTGCTCCATCTTGAGATAGTATTGGTGCCCTTCTAAACGGAATCCGATGTAGCTGTTAGTGCAAGTATTTGCACGTGTTGTTTTGGTTGTTGAAAGGTTGTTGCAGGACCAACAACCTATGAGAGATTTCAGGAGAAGAATCCGGCGAAGATTGCACTTGAGCAAATCTGAGATACAACTGACAAGATTCAGATGAAGTTAAAGGCTGAAGAGATAAAGTCAATAATTCGATATCATAGTCTCATAAAGGATCTAAGAGTCATATTGGATATGATTGACATTAGATGTCTACCTAAATAGCATAAGACTGAGTGTAAAAACTTGTTCTTATGTGAAATACGGATCTTAGTCCCATATAGAAAATTAT
>NW_010960817.1:6222-6580 GCF_000463585.1 Tarenaya hassleriana
TCTCTGGTGAGTGATTTATGTTGTGAGGTTTTTTGATCAGTAGAATTCATTGTGAGAGGGGAAGAAACTCAGGGGGAGTTTCGGGTGTGTGTAGTAAGTACGATTCTTACAACAAAAAGTGAGTTGTACTTGACTATCTTTCTCAAGTGAATAGAACTGATTGGTTTTCCGCATTACTCTTTGAGGGTTCAACTTTTTCAATTGGTATCAGAGCTGGTCACTGATCGTAGGCGAAAAGTCCTCTCATATCAGTGTACGTGTTGAAGAGTCAATATGGACTCACTCAAAGAGTTCCAATCTCTGGGAAGATCCACAATTCTCGATTCCGAGAATTATAGTTTTTGGAAAGTGAAAACTA
>NW_010960818.1:0-247 GCF_000463585.1 Tarenaya hassleriana
GCATCCAAACATACTTAGAGTGCATCCAAACACGTTTAGAGTGCGTTCAAACACATTTAGAATGCGTTCAAACACGTTTAGAGTGCGTCCAAACACTTTTAGAATGTATCGAAACATTTTTAGAATGTGTCGAAACATGTTGGGAGTGCATCCAAACATACTTAGAGTGCGTCGAAACACGTATATAGTGCGTCCAAAACTTTTAGAGTGCATCCAAACATGTTTAGAATACATCAAAACATTTTCG
>NW_010960819.1:0-247 GCF_000463585.1 Tarenaya hassleriana
GATATGACTCATTGAATGTGGCTTCCTTCTTTGGTGGATCCATTAGTCGTCAATGCACTAAGGAATCTTGGCCAACTATAAAATATTTGTTCATCATGCGTCCATGCTTTCGTTCGTCCAAGTTTGTGACTCATAATGATTTGATCTTCAACAAAACACACATACATATTCACATTCACATTCATCTACATACACAACACACATACACACACATACATAAACACATGAACACATACACATTCACTTA
>NW_010960820.1:0-247 GCF_000463585.1 Tarenaya hassleriana
GCCACCTTATCTTATTCGACTGCTTTCTCGTTCACTGAGTTCGACTGTCTGAAATAGACGATGTTCGTTTATAGTGCGGCCACACATTTCTACAGTCTCACTCACACGAGGGGCCCTGCGATATCTCTCTCTTTTACGAGAGGTACAAATCACGTCTTTACTATCTACAATCCAGCACATGATTCATTTCGTACCTGATACACGCCTTTATACTCCTCCTGTTACGCAGGACGTTTGACGTATTCAA
>NW_010960821.1:0-246 GCF_000463585.1 Tarenaya hassleriana
AAAAAACCAATGGCTTTAGTGTTTTCAGGAAATGTAGAGAGAAAGAAGAACGAAGAAGATGAGAAAAATAGTCTGAAAATTGCACACTCATATTACAGAATTTTCTGGATACATAAAGAGTTAAAATAGAAGCAAACATATTTGCTTTCCAAATACAGATTTAGAGCCCCAAAAACATACTCCAAAAACGTAACTTAGCACAGCTAAAAACATAGATAACAAGGCTCTAAATATTCCAAAACAAAG
>NW_010960822.1:0-246 GCF_000463585.1 Tarenaya hassleriana
GATTCTCACATCGTCGGATGACATTATTTTTTGTATAAATAGATTGAAATTCTTCACCTTTAATCTTCACTCGGAAAACCCTCAAAATCTTCTAACACACATTATAGTGATCCCCAAAAAGAGGAAAGAAAAAGGGTTTTCGGTATGGATAGAGAAAACGCAGATGCCCAAAGCGTTTTTTTACTCGAGCTACCATATTGGTAGAGAAAGCGGTCAGATGAAAGATACAAAACAAATATCGTTGAT
>NW_010960823.1:0-246 GCF_000463585.1 Tarenaya hassleriana
TACCTCGGTGACGGCAAATGACCGGCGCGGTGATGCGGCAAGGGGAAGGAGCGGCGGCGAAGGAGCGGCGACGAACCTAAACACTAAACCGAACCAAATTCGATTCGAAAGAAAAAAAACAACGAACCTATACACTAAACCGATCAGAAAGGGGAAGAAGAGTTCGGAAACTTACCTGGCGGCGGCGAAGGAGCGGCGGCGATTTGAGAGGTAAGTTTCGAAATGGCTAAGTGTCTGAGGAAGAAG
>NW_010960824.1:0-246 GCF_000463585.1 Tarenaya hassleriana
AGAAAAAGGAAAAATGCATATTATGAAGATATGGAGAGAATCAATGGACGGGATATATATAGACTGAAGACGTGATTGTCAAAGGTAGCGAGATTAAGTTTTCTGAGAGAGAAGAGTCTGTAATCTCGGAAAAGCACATGTACGGGAAACACTGGTGAGAGATTTCTGAGTGAACGGGAGTTTACCTGAGGGGGAGTCTTAAGTTACAGACGAACCGCTCGTTAGGCCTAGACGCTGTCTAGGGAG
>NW_010960825.1:0-246 GCF_000463585.1 Tarenaya hassleriana
TATGGTTTATCCTTGCTCTAGCCCTAGGCGCTGCTCGACGTCTAGGCGGTTCATCATATTCTGACCCCTCATCATCTACCCGACCCCTCGGTCTATGTCTTGGCTCGGTGTCACTTTTGTTGTCTATTGGTTCGGGAGTTCGGTTTCGGTTTTGCCTAGGTCGTTCTATGGGCTCACGTATTCGGGGTTCGGCTTCTCTAACAGTTTGTGTGGCTGGGATGGATTCTTCTAGCCTAGAGAGTCGGT
>NW_010960826.1:0-246 GCF_000463585.1 Tarenaya hassleriana
TGAACTCTAAACAGTTCGACGCACTCTAAAAATATTTTAATGCACTCTAAACATGTTTGGATGCACTCATAGTATGTTTTGACGCACTTTAAACAAGTTTGGATGCACTCTAATATGTTTCGACGTGCTCTAAACATCTTTTAATGCACTCTAAACATGTTTGGATGCTCTCTAAACATGTTTTAACGAACTCTAAACATGTATCGAGGCACTCTAAATATGGTTCGACGCACTCTAAAAATGTTT
>NW_010960827.1:0-246 GCF_000463585.1 Tarenaya hassleriana
TCTCCTTTCTCCCTCTTTCTCTCGGTTTCTCTCCTTCCTCACCTTGCACCCGAAATGGTTTTGGGAGAGGGTTGAGAGCTCGTTTTCTTCTGGAATAGGGGGCGAATTGGTTTCCTCCAAGGCCCAAGGGCGAGCCTGCAACCTTATCAAGGCATGGGAGGCAGCAGGACGACAGCCAGCTCGCAGACTCAGGCGGAACTCGCGTCCCAAGACCGCAAGATGGCGAGCTGGAAAATCTGTCGAGTC
>NW_010960828.1:0-3980 GCF_000463585.1 Tarenaya hassleriana
TGTCCGTAATGATCATAACTCTTTGGTTCGGACATTCACGAGCCATGTGACCTCTCCCTCGCCTTTTCTTCATTTTCGACTTTTCCCAACCATCAATTCCAATTGATGAACGAAATGAAATTACGAAAATGTAAATATGGAGAGATCTCACCGGGATTAGACGTCCGTTGGCTCGAGCAAGCTCTGATACCAAAATGATATACGCCACGGGTTTGCGGAAGGGCTGTTTCCGGAGAGAGTATGGACTAGGTTCGATCACCGGCCCAAGAGGCACTCGAATTCGATCTAGTTCGGGGAATGAGTAGGTAAGGAATGGATGGATTACGGGATCAATCTCTGATCAGATTGATGCTCGACTTTAATCCCGAAACGGAGAGATGAGCGAAGGATAGAAGTGGATTCGGACAAACCAAATCGCTCCTCGGACGAACCAAGGTTGAATCTCGGACGAACCAAGAAAAGAACTCGGACAAACCAAGCTAGAATACTCGACACAAGTGGAGAGAATTCTATAAAAATAATACTTAGATTGCAAATTGATCAAAAGGTGTTTTCAAATGAGTCTACATGGGTTTTTAAAGAAGGATTACAACAACTAGAATCTTAAATGCAAGTCTTCATGCAAGGCTGCAGAATTTTCGCCATTAATGAGGTAGGTGGGAGTGTATTAGTTGTTGGAGAAGTTAGCTTGCCCTCCAAGAAGCTTCCTTTGAGTGTTGTCTTGAGTTTGAAGTAATCTATTCTTGGCAAGCGAGGATAAGTCGGGTTTTGTTCTTTCCGAACGTAAAGAGGCACGCATCTCCGTCGTTTGGCCCGTTCACAACATGAAACACGAAGGCATTGAATTGTTGCCGGAGTGTTCGTGTCTTGGATCGTGTAAGGGGAGGATCCATGCGAATCGGGATTGGAATCGTGTACGGTTTTGGTGCTGCCATGTTCGGTTCCTTGCTCGTTACTTGGTTAGGCGGGTCCTCCTTTTCCGGTTCAGCTCCTAGCTCCGGTGCAGCTCCTAGCTCCGGTGCAGCTCCTAGCTCCGGTGCAGCTCCTAGCTCCGAGTATGCTCCCTCGTCCAAGCTCTCATCCGTTATGTCGTCTATGCTCTAGATGTCCTCATCAGGAGGCACCTGGCGCTCTGGTATCGAGAGGTGACATCGGTATCAGAGGGGATGGTTGATGTATTATGTTTTATGGAGTAGGGATTCGGATGACGTGTTTTATTGTTCCGGCGATTGCCGAGGAGAGCGGGGGATGTGCGTTGCACATGGAGCGTCCTTACCCACATGTGTGATGCACACGTGGAGACGATTTGACGGTACGGTTATTACTGAGAGACCCGATGAGTCGAGTTATGACTTGTGTGCATATCTCCTGGACTGGTGAGACCAGATCCGTTGTGGTGTCCTATGTGTGCGATGCACATAGAGATGATTTGACGGTTATGTCTGATGATACATCATGCGGACTGAATGTGTGTGATAAGTGAATTATTTGTGCGATTGAGTGAACGATGTTTGATGGCATGGAGTGTGTATATATATGTATACACCTATATGTACCGTGTGCATACTATTGATTGTGTTTGGCCATTTGCAATTTGAGTATGATCTTCGGGTCTAACCCGAAGTACTCACTAAGCACGTAGCTTATGGACGTTGTTATGCAACGTTTCAGGCACGGAGCAGTATTGGCAGCAGCAGGACGAGGGTGCTGGTGACGCGTGAGGAGATATCTGGATCATGTACTTTTCTTTCTTTGGACTTATGTTGGTTTGTACGGGCGGTGACTTGACCCTGTATTATATTATAGTTACCGTCCTTATGTTGGTGTGTATACTACTGTACGTGGGTTTGTAAACATATACTTGTTTTTCCGCTGCGTGTGTAATAAAATAAAATGTTTTTAAATTCCCGCTATTTTATTATATGTTTGAGCGTCCATGTGACACAACTCGTGAGCGGGAGACGGGCTACGGGTGTCACAGCTTGTAGTATCAGAGCAGTTCTTTCCACGGGAAGGAATTGCTTGAAACCCACAGCAACACTGTTTATGATTTCAAACGATTTTTGAAAGAAAGGTTTTCAAACGTATTTATGCATGATCCTGAAGTCATCAGAACTGAAATTTTCTCCCTTGTCTGCAGTGTACCGATGGCTCTGAGACGTGGTAGACCTGCCCGTTTGCCGGTGAGGGAAGAACCCCCTCCACCCGAGCAGCATGATCCTGAAGTCATCAGAACTGAAATTTTCTCCCTTGTCTGCAGTGTACCGATGGCTCTGAGACGTGGTAGACCTGCCCGTTTGCCGGTGAGGGAAGAACCCCCTCCACCCGAGCATGCACCACAAGAGTTCCAGTAGCAGTTCTTTGATACGATGTGGCGTCAGTACCAGATGAACATGCCACATCAGGCTAGAGCTAGACCAGAGGGTATTCCACCCCCACCTCCACCGGGACCACCAGGGCATCTAGCCCTTGTTGTGGTGGACTACCTGCCCTTGATACGAGAACTTCGGATGATGGGGACACCGAGGTTCGAGGGTACCCAGAGACCTGAGATTGCGGAGGATTGGCTGATCCGCATCTCCAGGGATCTGGATTATGTCAGATGCCCGCTGTTGTACCGGGCAGAGATCGCGAGCCACCATCTGTATGGAGAAGCACTTCATTGGTGGGAGGAAGTGGTTCGTGAGGCTGCACCCGGATATCAGTTTACTTGGGAGGAGTTCCGGGCACGTTTTGAAGACAAGTATTGTCTGAAGGGAGATCAAGACCATCGTATTGTGGAGTTCCTCCATCTGGAGCAGGGTGATCGCACTTTAGCTGCGTATGAGGCAGAATTCACCCGTCTGTTGCGATATGGGGCACATCTGGTGCCAACTGAGAGGCTGAAGATCCAGAAGTTTGTGACTGGATTATGCCCATATCTGCGCAGGAGGATAGAGATCCAGGAGTATCCTACGATGAGTAGGTATATTGCGCAGCTGACGAAGCTGGAGAGGACAGAGTATGAGGAGCAGCAAGAGGCAAGGAACCGAGAGAGGAGTCCTATGAGACGAGTTACATTCACTCGTCCCTCGAGTTCCAAACAGGTGATGCAGCCCCGTGATAAGGGGAAGGCGCCAGCATTTCGTCCGGCAGCACCACCGCCACCAGCACTGCCAGGACCGCGCAGATCTTGCCCACGCTGCGGGCGAGATCATGTTGGGTCATGCCGTACTGGGTACACTTGTTACCGTTGTGGTCAACCTGGCCACTTCGCTAACCAGTGCACCGGAGACGTAGCTGCTTCCAGTCAGCAGGGAGTCAGACCTCCACGCCCTCAGCCACCACGTAGAGGAGGAGTAGCACCACGGGTATATGCACTTGCTGCGGAGGAAGAAGTCATGGGTGACGGGGCTTACTTTGCTCAGGAGACAGTCACCATTGATGCTGTCGTCGAGGGTGACCCCGAGCAGTTAGACGCTGCTACCATCACAGGTATCATACATCTTCATGGTACTGCATGCCACGTTTTGTTTGATACGGGAGCTACACATAGCTTTCTAAGTTTGAGTACAGCGGAGGGCTTGGATGTGATGGATATGGATACAGCTGAGAGATATAGAGTGCATACCCCTTCGGGAGAGATCCTGCTAGTGACCGGGGTGTTATGCGGGATCCCTCTAATACTCTGTGGAAGGAATCTCCTAGCTGATCTGATTATAGTACTTAATCAGGTAACCATTAAAAATCGGTATCCACTGCCGAGGATTGATGAGTTACTTGATCAGTTGCAGGGTGCACAGTAGTTCTCGAAGATAGATTTGCGCTCGGGATATCATCAGATTGGTGTGAAGGCCGGGGATGTGCAGAAGACGGCTTTCCGTACACGGTATGGACATTTTGAGTTCGTCGTTATGCCTTTTGGACTGACGAACACTCCTGCAGTATTTATGCAGTTGATGAACCGTGTATTCATGGATTACCTCGACGAGTTTGTCATC
>NW_010960828.1:5282-5839 GCF_000463585.1 Tarenaya hassleriana
TTCCGCTTGGCCTGGAACGGACGGGCTGCTTGTCAGACCGGACGTTCTGGCCCGTTTTCGTCCGTTTTTCTCGCTCGTTTCGGTCCAATTCTTCGGGTCAACTTGGTTAGTGTCCAATTCAATATTTTAGGGACATTTTTATGGCTCATATCTGATTTCCTAAAATTTGGTTTGAAAGTCGAATTTACGGGTTATTACATTCTACCCTCCTTAAAATGAATTCGTCCCGAATTCTAATAAGGGAGTTGAGAGAAGATACATACCGAAGAGATGTGGGTAATGGTCGCGTATCTCTTGTTCCGGCTCCCATGTCATGTCCGAGACTCCTTGGCTGCTCCAAATGACTTTGACCAAAGGAATCTCCTTGTTCCGCAATCTCTTGATCTTCCGATCGACGATCTGAAGTGGTTGATCGCGGATTCTGACATCACTGGTAAGCTCAATCTCCTGTGGCTGCAATATATGCGAAGGATCCGCGATGTACTTCCGCAACATAGATACATGGAATACATCGTGGATGCGACCGAGCTCTGGAGGTAGGTCCAACCGGTACGCTA
>NW_010960829.1:0-246 GCF_000463585.1 Tarenaya hassleriana
CTCTGATACCAAAAATGTCACGCACCTAGTCGCTGGGTTCGACCGATGGTACGTGACACTCCGTACAGCCGCGTAAAGGTGCGGAATAAGGCAGACTGTACGGGTCGGGAACCTCAGACTGTTGGGAAAAGTCCGGGATTCGTCGGGAAACCTCAGACTTGTTGAGAGAAGTCCGAGATTCACTAGGAGGACCGAGACTAGGATCCGGGCTAGTCTGGACCGTTGCGGGAAGTGTCGGGCCTTGGC
>NW_010960830.1:0-246 GCF_000463585.1 Tarenaya hassleriana
CCTCTGGACCGATCGGTCTAGGGTTTCGCGGGTCGGTTGGACCGATAGGTCTGGACTGAACAGTCCGTGTGGATCGATCGGTCTGGACTAAGACCGACCGGTCTAGACGGACAGACCAAAAGGTCTGGACCGTTCTGGACTGTGTAGACCGAATTGCGTAGACCGATCGGTCCAGACTCTGAATCGATCGGTCCACGTCCCGAGGCTTCACCAAAATTTTGGTTTTTCGTTTCGGGATCTGGTTTG
>NW_010960831.1:0-246 GCF_000463585.1 Tarenaya hassleriana
AAGTGATTTTGGCTGAGGAAATAACAGAAACAGGGGAGGAACTGGAGGAAGAGCAGGATAATGAAGCAGGAAACAGAGAGGACGAGGGAGAGTTTGCTGAGCTATCACTCAACTCAGTAGTGGGGTTAACTTCACCAAAAACACTGAAGATCCGAGGATCAATAGAAGGCCAGGAAGTAGTTGTATTGATTGACAGTGGAGCCACTCATAACTTCATATCCTTGAAGTTAATGAAGAAGCTGAAAT
>NW_010960832.1:0-246 GCF_000463585.1 Tarenaya hassleriana
ATTGGAGATGAGACGGTGGAGTTCACTTTGGACAAAAATCTCAAACAACTGTCATCAACAGAATCTGCTTGCTTCATAAACACACTCGACGATTCAGCTCAAAAGTATGAATCAATCATTTCGGGCCAGGAAACCTATTGATTTGAACATGATCTCAATGCTAGAATTTTACAGAAACTCGAACAGATCGGTTCACGACCTTCAACCGATCGTTTCGAAAACAGAGTTCGAAGAAAAAAGTTACAG
>NW_010960833.1:0-246 GCF_000463585.1 Tarenaya hassleriana
TAGATTTTAAATCATAATGTAAAATTATCAAAAAGGATTTATATATATATAAAGTATTTTTTAAATTATGAGTATCTTTGTCTTTTGAATATTTATATAATTAATATTTAATAGAAAATAAAAAAAATCTACTAACAAATGAGATTTTTTAGCTAAAATCTATTAAAAAAAAGTGGTTTTTGGCTTTTTTTTTTTGGTTTAAAAAAACAGTATACCGGAATTTTTAGGAAAAAGAAAGAACAAAAT
>NW_010960834.1:0-246 GCF_000463585.1 Tarenaya hassleriana
AAAAATAAAATTTTAAATTAAATTCAAAAAATTCAAAATTAAAATTTAAAAAGAAATATTAAAAAAATAAAACTTTAAATTTCAAAACTAAAATATATACACACATATATACATAAATTTACACAAATATATATAAACATATATACACACATAAATATGTATATATATATACATTTTTGTAAATTTATATATATATATATATATACATATTTTAGTTTGTAAACATATATACACACATAAAATATA
>NW_010960835.1:0-246 GCF_000463585.1 Tarenaya hassleriana
TTTTTTTTTAGAAAATTAATCGTTATGTAAAAAATGAAAGAAAATAACAAATAAATTTATTTAAATGTGTCAATATTTTAAATGAATCTATTAAATAAAAAAAATAAGGTTTAAAAGATGATGTGAACACACCTAAACATCTTGTGGTTGTTCTCTAAATTTTGATTGGTTTATAAATCTTTTATATATATATATATATAAAGTTTGGTTTCAATACTTATGGTGATTATATATCAGTATTCACAT
>NW_010960836.1:0-246 GCF_000463585.1 Tarenaya hassleriana
GGACCCAAGAGAAAAAGTCATGCCCCATGTCCAAGAAAGAGGTAGCAACCAAGCTAGGATCGAACATGGACAAGATTATGAAGAACTCGTCCAAGTTAGCGACTTTCAACCAAGACCTCACTCTGATCGTGGAGGCTAGAGACAAGGACGAAATGTTAGGTAACAAAACTTTTCCTACATGTGCTAACCATACTCGTGAGGTCATGTGTTACAAGCGTAGGGAGCGAGGTCATATGGTTCGTGATT
>NW_010960837.1:0-246 GCF_000463585.1 Tarenaya hassleriana
CACTCTGTGTGTTTGGATGCACTCTAAGTATGTTTGGATGCACTCTAAACCTGTTTCGACGTACTCTAAAAATGTTTGGATGCTCTCTTAACATGTTTGGATGCACTCTAAATGATGTGGACATCCAGGACAACACCATTCGAGCTGAATTCATGCATGGACGAGCTGCATCGGAACCTAGCTACGGGATGAACACAGCGGGAGAATGCGTTGAGCCAATTGGACCGATTACAAGATCTCGTGCCA
>NW_010960838.1:0-246 GCF_000463585.1 Tarenaya hassleriana
CCGATCTAAACCGGTCCAATTGACCCCAAACCGGACCTGAACCGGTCCGATTTGACCTAAATCGGTCAACTGTTGACCAAATTGGTCAACGAATTGACCGAACCGGAGTGAATCGGTCTGAACCAGCCGGAACCGGGTCTGAGCCGGACTGAACCGGCCGGAATCCGGTCTGAACCGACGGAACTGGGTCAAACCCGATCTGACCGCCGATAACCGGACTTGGATCGAATCGAACCAGGTTCGATT
>NW_010960839.1:0-6577 GCF_000463585.1 Tarenaya hassleriana
TATATATATATGTATATGTTTCTTGTAAAAACTGCGTTAATATGTAAGCCATATGTGTATGTACGCAAGATCTTCTTACAGTAAGTACCGTTACTCTTTATTTATCGTCAGTATATGATTTCAGTCCTGATTTCTTATTGGATATTGTCCGCTCTTTTTGTCGATCGCTTCAACAAATTAAAATTATGATCAATATTCGTAATTAAATCAAATCATATTTAATTTGTACCACCTTACAACATTGTCTCGAAACATCCATTGTACATTTATGTGTGCACGCGTGTGTGTGTATAGTTATGCTGTCTATTTATATTAAATGATCGTTCTGTGGATTAATACAAACACAAATGGCAATTTAGAGGGTAAAAACAATGTATTTTTCTTAATTTACCTGAAAAAAAACTAATAGAGAGACTAGTTATGAAAATATTGACATAATCAATTTAACCGATCGATAGCTATATATATCTGCATTTACATATTCAACTTCCAAGGATTCAAACCTTTCTTTATGTACTTCCACCATAAAATAAAAAGAATCTTGGTGCACGGATTATTCATTATATATATATGTATATATATATATGCGCGCGCGCAGGTGTAGACACATATATGATTTGTGTGTGTATGCACACAAAAGGAAAGAATCACAATATCGAAAAGTGATAATATAGAAAGTAGAGAGAAGCTGAAAAATTCAAAAGTGGAACATTTTCTAGTTTTTTTTTTTATAATCCTGAATTTCAGCTGCATTTGGTCCAACTGGCATGATATCAAAACTAATCTTACTTTGATAAATGGACTTCAAATCATACTCTTTTTAACTTATTTTTTTGCGATCACTGTAACCAATAGATAATAATCACACTCGTTATTTAATTTTAACGGTATGATCATTATAACTAATGTGTTCACTATGTAATTTTATTGTGACTAGTATGATTCTAAAATAGATCACAATAATCATATTGATCACACGAAAAATGATATAAAAATACATATAGCAAAATAAGGGTATTATTTATAATGTCACGTCTCAACTACATCTTTCAAAAGATCGGGGAAATGTGGGCGGATGACCCTTCTCACACTTGGAGAATGTTTATTAGTTAATAATTAGGGGTATTCAGTTGGGATGTAACAGTCTCCATCTCAATCTAGTTCCTTATTATGATTTCGGAACTTTGTATTTGAATTTTAATTTGAATGCAAAAGGAAACACCCAAAGCTATAAATCATTTCTCCAATCCTCTCTACGTAAAGCCAAAGTAGCTGAGTGTGTAATAGATGTAGATGAGCTCAGAAAAGGCTGATCCAATCTCAGTACATATATTGCAATATATTACACACAAACCTCTCTCTCTCTCTCTCTCTCTCTCTCTCTGGCTACATTTGTCCGGTCGTTATCTCCCTCTCCTTCACTATTCCAATAAAGATTTATAGTTTTTGTTTTAACTTAATCCATGTATCCATAAATGGAAACTTTGTTTTAATACATATCCTATAGCACACATCAATAATGGTCCCTTGTTTAGTGAATCGATTTTACAGTGACGTACAGTAGAGGGCTGATGATCGAATGTGTTTTCAGTGATGAAATACCCAATGGACAAAAACACAAACTTACATCCAGATCCTAAATTCAAGTTTTGAACTCTTGTTTATTTCTACCAAGATGCGACAAAAATTTAAAACACGTGGGGCCACGTAACAATAATAACATAGGTAGGGATCGGTGGGGTTTAGACAAACCTAAAAATCCATACTTTCATGATGACTTGCTAAGATCCAAAAGAAAAGAACAATAAAATAACAAAAAAAAAATGGTTGAAATAGTCGGGAAGAAACACACAGATCTTTGGTATCAGAGTGCCTCATGATCTTGAAATCGATTGATCGGTGGAGGAGGACGAGATGGATCCAAAGGCGGCCGTGAACCATTGCCATCGCGGCTAAACACGTCCAAATCGCTGTGGCCCACGGGTGCCCCAATGCATGTGTAATTACTCGATTCCCTGTAGCGGACGGTGGGTTGGGTAGGGTTAGGGTTTTGGGAGGAGGTCAAGTTATGTCTAAAGATTTGACCTAAATAGTAATCATCCACGGAACGGTGAGGTGAGTACTGGTTTGAAGAGTATGGAGAAGAAAGGCGTATAGGTGAAGAGAATGGGAAGGATGGTGGTGGCGGTGGCGGTGGCGGCAGGATTGCTGCGGCGGAGGAACCTCCGGGGAATAGCCTTGGTGCGTAATATAATGTCGGGTCTGTGGTGGGGAAACTGGCACGAATTCAAATTGGTCATGTCACATGTTAAGAACTAATACCCGAATTTCGAAATTTTGTATGGATGTAATGAATAGATATCTTGATGTTACAATGAAACAGTGTTGAAGTACCCGAAAGGAGAAATTCCCGGTGGAGCTAAGGTATCATTCCGGTAGACCAATTGTCGAGCTTGATTCAATGTCTCCGTCTCCCTCTCTTGATTTTGTCAGAACAAAGAAAACAAAAGATTAATCGCAGACAAAAACGAAGGACAAGATCTTAAGTTGTTGTATTAAGGACAACATAGTCAGGATGGATGTGATTTAATTAAACCCATCTTCCTAGACAGATTCAGTCATTAATTATCAAGACAAAGATTTTGCTTGCATTTAGTTGCAGGAACGTAAAAGCATGCATGCATTGCTATGCATCATATATACCAATCAATTATGAACATTTTTATTAATTCCGGGAACTGACATGCCTTGTCGGTGGCGATTCATGTGTCCACCGAGAGCTTGAGATTTGCAGAATTTGAGGTTACAAAACCGACATTCGTAGACCTTACCCTCATCTTTCCCGTCCTTAACTCCTTTCTTCTTTCTCTGACCTAATCACAAAACCCACCAAAATTTAAAATTAAAAAAAATATAAAAAAAAATAGAACATGAATTCATTCATAGACAAAACGTACCTGGTTTGGACCAACATGCAACACAAATAAACCCTGATCTTATGTTTTGCCCGTTTTCACACAGTAATGTTTAGTGTCCAATAACAGTATAACTCTCTAAAGAAAAATTATTCCCTTGGTTAATGGAAAAAGGTATTAATTAGGGTTTTGACCACGCAAGTACAAAGCCTCGTGTGTAACCTGGACCGTACGTTTTGATCCACCAATGAAATTTAGTCTCATTTTATATTTCGTTGTTAATATTTAATGCTCACAAAACCTTGTTTAATAGAAAAGGCATGTAAATATTTAACTTGAGTGAATTACCAGATGAAGAGCCCTCTTCGAAGGTTTGTCTAATGACATCTCTAGGGAAATCATCAGGCAAGTTGTTGAGGTCTAAGTGATTCTCTTCATTTCTCCTTCATTAAAAGTTTGGATTAAACTCAAAAGCAAAATGTCGGAAATTCGAAAGAAAGTGAAGGAAATTGAATTCAATTATGAGACTTACATTGTAATGGGAAAAGGGAAAACAAACAAGAAAATTCGCCGTGAGACAAAACCTCTGACTCTGGTGGGGTACGCGAGACTTACATTGTAATGGGAAAAGGGAAAACAAACAAGAAAATTCGCCGTGAGACAAAACCTCTCCCCGGAGCTGTTGTAATATTACTACAAGACTTTCAGTTCGATACTGCAACACAAAAGGAAACGAAAATATAGGGAAGAAACGAAGAGAACATGGAAAAAATTAAAGAAGATAGGTTTCAAAGTTATCTATCAGTTTATCTGCCACAAATCCTCTCTCCCTCTCCCTCTCTCTCTCTCTCTCTCTCTCTCTCGGAGTGGGGAAAGCAAAGAACAAAGTGGGTCTCGTGACCTTTATAAAAAGGGAGAGTGAGAGGGTTTAAGGGGCTTATTAAAACGGAGAGAAAATGTCATCCGGTTTAGCGTGGGGGAGAGAGAGAGAGAGAGAGAGAGAGAGAGAGAGAGAGAGAGAGAGAGAGAGAGAGGAGAGGGACATTTCCTGAGCGAAAGGAGATGCTAGGGCTACTACTCTGAACCCTAGTGCTAAAGTAATTAATTCATGTTAAAAAGCGTTATGATATCATAATAAAACAAGATCTTGGTGTTAAGAAAGAGTACTTGTTTCTTGTGATGCATATATATATATATATATATTAGTCTTTTTATAAGATGTATTAGTTAAATAAACCTTTCCAAGGTATCAGATTTTTTTTTTGGTTAATCCCATGTTTGAACCTTATACAATGCATTATAAACACAAAAGGAGAAGCTTTGAACATAAACTAATCATCAGCATTCTTAATCAGATTAGTTAACACTTTGACGAGTACAACAAAATTTCTATATTCGTGAAGAAAAAGAAAAAGAAGCATTTACAAAAATAAAAATTATTGAAAATTATCGAGAATTCATTTGATTACCGACAACAAAACATAAGTCTTAACGTACAAATCTGACAAACATTGTAGGAAGAAATATTTCACGGATCGTTTGTCTCTTAGACATGGAATCTTTCATGAAAACATGCCTCACAAGCTTGTCCTTCATGATCTCGTGATCATCGCTTAAACACAGAGAGAAAGAACCAAGTAACTAAAAGAGAACAGATATTATACTTTTGTGGACAATCGGTACATGGCGAAGTCCTGTTGTCCTGATGCTTTGAACATTATGTTTTGAGAAGTTTATGATAGAAAAAAAGGTCTTCATGGTCCCCCATCATACATTGCGATGGGTCTCCAGGAGCATCCACATCATTTTTCTTTAATTTTATTTGTACCCTAGGGTTTGGCAAATTGGACATGCAGCTGTTACTATCACATAACTAATTATTAGGGTCTTTTGTGATCTGGGTGGGATATGCACGATTTATCTTCAAGATTCTTCTTCTTCTTCTTTTTTTCTTTTGCTAAATTGCATTTCTGTATGTATACTCCCACACGAAACGAGTTCATACCAAATAATAAATGCAATAATCCAACTTACTATTAAGTTATGTGACAAAGGATTCTTAATAGAGGTCAAATCTAGCAAATTAACAGCTAATTCTCAAATATTTCTTATGACAATCCACAAGACGGGACATCATAAAAAATGTCGTCCATTTGTAGTTTGGACTTTAGAGTATATCCTCCTATAGAATTAAAAAGAGGAAATTTGCTCAAATATACTACTTTTGAAGAGAGATTGAAAATATACACATTTTTTTGTCATTTGCAAACTATATCTTTATATATAATTTTATCAAAATACCTTCGATTTTATTGTTTAATTGATATGTTGCCAGAGAGAGAGAGAGAGAGAGAGAGAGAGATGAGAGGGACATTTCCTGAGCGAAAGGAGATGCTAGGGCTACTACTCTGAACCCTAGTGCTAAAGTAATTAATTCATGTTAAAAAGCGTTATGATATCATAATAAAACAAGATCTTGGTGTTAAGAAAGAGTACTTGTTTCTTGTGATGCATATATATATATATATATATTAGTCTTTTTATAAGATGTATTAGTTAAATAAACCTTTCCAAGGTATCAGATTTTTTTTTTGGTTAATCCCATGTTTGAACCTTATACAATGCATTATAAACACAAAAGGAGAAGCTTTGAACATAAACTAATCATCAGCATTCTTAATCAGATTAGTTAACACTTTGACGAGTACAACAAAATTTCTATATTCGTGAAGAAAAAGAAAAAGAAGCATTTACAAAAATAAAAATTATTGAAAATTATCGAGAATTCATTTGATTACCGACAACAAAACATAAGTCTTAACGTACAAATCTGACAAACATTGTAGGAAGAAATATTTCACGGATCGTTTGTCTCTTAGACATGGAATCTTTCATGAAAACATGCCTCACAAGCTTGTCCTTCATGATCTCGTGATCATCGCTTAAACACAGAGAGAAAGAACCAAGTAACTAAAAGAGAACAGATATTATACTTTTGTGGACAATCGGTACATGGCGAAGTCCTGTTGTCCTGATGCTTTGAACATTATGTTTTGAGAAGTTTATGATAGAAAAAAAGGTCTTCATGGTCCCCCATCATACATTGCGATGGGTCTCCAGGAGCATCCACATCATTTTTCTTTAATTTTATTTGTACCCTAGGGTTTGGCAAATTGGACATGCAGCTGTTACTATCACATAACTAATTATTAGGGTCTTTTGTGATCTGGGTGGGATATGCACGATTTATCTTCAAGATTCTTCTTCTTCTTCTTTTTTTCTTTTGCTAAATTGCATTTCTGTATGTATACTCCCACACGAAACGAGTTCATACCAAATAATAAATGCAATAATCCAACTTACTATTAAGTTATGTGACAAAGGATTCTTAATAGAGGTCAAATCTAGCAAATTAACAGCTAATTCTCAAATATTTCTTATGACAATCCACAAGACGGGACATCATAAAAAATGTCGTCCATTTGTAGTTTGGACTTTAGAGTATATCCTCCTATAGAATTAAAAAGAGGAAATTTGCTCAAATATACTACTTTTGAAGAGAGATTGAAAATATACACATTTTTTTGTCATTTGCAAACTATATCTTTATATATAATTTTATCAAAATACCTTCGATTTTATTGTTTAATTGATATGTTGCC
>NW_010960840.1:0-246 GCF_000463585.1 Tarenaya hassleriana
ATTGTCATCAACCCCCTCACTTGTGTGCTGCTCAGTTTCCTCACACTCATCATGAACGTTATCATCTGCCCCCTTACTTGTCACATTGGATAAAATATATGTAGGAAAATGTCATTTTTTCTTCAATATACGAGGATGACGATAATAAAGATATTTGTTTTCCAACCACATATTATAAATGATAAATCTTCATTTTTTATTTGTTGGTGTCTTCCCAAAAGGCCTCAACTTTTCTTTAAAAAATAT
>NW_010960841.1:0-246 GCF_000463585.1 Tarenaya hassleriana
GTCCGGCGGACCAAATGCTTGGTCAGCCGGACCAGCAGTGCAAATTTTTCCAGCACGTGCTGCGAAGTAGCCATTTTGAGTGCGATCTACCAGCCCGTCTCGGCCCCTCTCGACGTGATTCCACCTCCCACTACCCTTAGGGTGTTGCAGGCTTGGACTTAGGCCTTTTCTTGAGCCCATTCGAGCTCTCCTTCGTGGCCAAAAACCCTAGCAAAGTAGGGGACGCAGCCATTTCGGCTGCAGAGG
>NW_010960842.1:0-246 GCF_000463585.1 Tarenaya hassleriana
AGCCAACGTTGCTGCACTATCGCAATGAATTGCAATAGGCGAAACCGGTTTAGACCACAATGGTATTTCAAATACCAAATTCCTTAGCCATTCTGCTTCTTTTCCAGCAGAAGCTAAGGCAATAAATTCCGACGCCATCGTCGAATCCGAAATGCAAGTTTGTTTTTTGGAAGCCCAAGAAATCGCAGCTCCACCTAATAAGTACAACCAACCACTCACGGAGGCATGATCCTCTTCACTAGAGTT
>NW_010960843.1:0-246 GCF_000463585.1 Tarenaya hassleriana
ATAATGTTAAAGTGTTAAAAAGATAAATGAGAAAGGATTAAATGGATTAAAAGAATTCTTGCATTGAGAGATTAGTTGGCTCCGTTCTCCATGAGAATGGGCTCTCCGGGCTCAACCCGAACTGCTCACTAAGCATTTTGCTTATCCCTCCGTTGTTGAATTTTTCAGATCCCGAGGAGCACGAGTAACGCACTGTGGACGGCGACGGCTTTGTGAAGACTTCATTATGTACGGATAAATAATCCT
>NW_010960844.1:0-246 GCF_000463585.1 Tarenaya hassleriana
ACAAATCCCATCTTGACTATCTACAATCCAGCACATGATTCGTTTCGTACTTGATACACGTCTTTATAATCCTCATGTTACGCAAGACGTTTGTCGTATTCAAAGTCGCAACTTCTCATGTTGGATTCCGTAGATATCTCAGGTTATAGGATCCAATCATGGAACCGTCATGAGATTCAAATCACGACGCTAGTCCATGTGACAATCTCATGCGGGTCAATCCAATATTCCGTTCTCCAACGAATA
>NW_010960845.1:0-246 GCF_000463585.1 Tarenaya hassleriana
GAAGACATGTCTCTAATTGTCAAAAAGATGAACAAGTTCTTCAAACGAAGACCTAGCACCGCACAATGAACAGAAGGAAAATCGAGTGGAAAGTGTATGGAGTGCAAAGGCTATGGACATTGGATAGCTGAATGTTCATCGATCATTAAAAGAGAAGCAATGATCAAAACCCTGAAAGAAGTACAAGTGCAAGGGTTTTGGACACACCAAGAATGAGTGCATAACCTCGGTGAAAGGGAAATCATT
>NW_010960846.1:0-246 GCF_000463585.1 Tarenaya hassleriana
AAACCCGTAGCTACTCCAATGTCTTCGACCACATCATTGGTTTTGAACTCGGGTGACCTCTTGGATGATCCATCCGAATACAGAAATGTTGTGGGGAGTCTTCAATATCTCAACTTCACTCGCCCGGATATTGCTTTTGCCGTGAATAAGTTGTCCCAATTCATGCATCGGCCCACAACCGATCATTGGCAAGCGGTTAAGCGTGTTTTGAGATATCTTGCTGGATCATCATCACTTGGCATTCTT
>NW_010960847.1:0-246 GCF_000463585.1 Tarenaya hassleriana
TATTTTTTCCATCCCCAACAGCCTTAGAGATAAACATTCGAGCGGTTCCCCGTTCTTTTAGAAGTTTCCTAAAGCACCATGAGTGACTAGCGTTAGGCTTGATACTCCGGAAACTACCTCGACCTAGATACTTCGTGTTTATCCAAGCAACCCATAACGAACCACTACGAAAGAAAAGGGACCAGATAAGTTTCAGGAGACTGATCCCATTCCATGATAGCAAATCTCGGAGCCCAAGTCCTCCTT
>NW_010960848.1:0-246 GCF_000463585.1 Tarenaya hassleriana
GGATTACCAATCGAGACTTGCTGACAATTTTTTCGATATGTAAGCATTGTATGAGACTGTTATCTAAATATGCACATAACTTTCTGCTCTTATATTAGATCTACTTGATATTGGCATCTATGCATAGATATGATAAAGACCTTTCAAGTGTTATAAAAAAGGAATTATTTGGGTATATTTTGTGCAAGTTATGAAGTGTATAATATCACCAGCCAACAATCGACCTACCTATCGAGCCATGGCTGA
>NW_010960849.1:0-246 GCF_000463585.1 Tarenaya hassleriana
GTAAAATTATACACATGCGCGTGTTATGTATATTTATTTACGTAGAAAAGTCAAACCTAATTATATTATTTCAAAAAAAAAATTAGATTGGACTTTACCGAATAATAATAATAATAAAAAAGTGAAAAAAAAGGAAGAGGAAGGGCCTAGGGATATAACTTAGGAAAGGGAGAAAAGATTGGAGGGCCCAAATTGGGCCCACTAATATGTGGGGTTATTGGGGGCCCACTTATTATGAACCCAATT